>NC_069499.1:921834778-922134778 GCF_027579735.1 Bombina bombina | reverse complement strand
ATACCTACTAACCCCTATCCTGCCCCCCCTATACCGCCGCCACCTAGAATAAATTTATTAACCCCTATCCTGCCGATCCCGGACCCCGCCGCAACTAAATAGTTTAACCCCTAAACCGCCGCTCCCGGACCCCGCCGCAACCTATATTAAACTTATTAACCCCTAATCTGCCCCCCCTACACCGTCACCACCTATAATAAATTTATTAACCCCTATCCTGCCCCCCCCTACACCGCCGCCACTGTAATAAAATTATTAACCCCTATCCTGCCCCCCCCTACACCGCCGCAACTCTAATAAAATTATTAACCCCTAAACCTAAGTCTAACACTAACCCTAACACCCCCCTAACTTAAATATTAATTAAATACATCTAAATAATATTTCTCTTATTAACTAAATGAATCCTATTTAAAACTAAATACTTACCTTTAAAATAAACCCTAATATAGCTACAATATAAATAATAATTATATTGTAGCTATCTTAGGATTTATTTGTATTTTACAGGCAACTTTCAATTTATTTTAACTAGGTACAATAGCTATTAAATAGTTATTAACTATTTAATAGCTATCTAGCTAAAATAAAGAGAAATTTACCTGTAAAAAAAAAACTAACCTAAGTTACAATTACACCTAACACTACACTATACTTTAATAAATTATTCCTATTTAAAACTAAATACTTACCTGTAAAATAAACCCTAAGATAGCTACAATGTAATTAATAATTATATAGTAACTATTGTAGGATTTATATTTATTTTACAAATAACTTTGTATTTATTTTAGCTAGTTAGAATAGTTATTAAATAGTTATTAACTATTTAATAACTACCTAGCTAAAAGAAATACAAAATTACCTGTAAAATAAATCCTAACCTAAGTTACAATTAAACCTAACACTACACTATCATTAAATTAATTAAATAAATTACCTACAAATAACTCCAATTAAATACAATTAAATAAACTAACTAAAGTACAAAAAATAAAAAAAGCTAAGTTACAAAAATAAAAAAAATAAGTTACAAACATTTAAAAAAATATTACAACAATTTTAAGCTACTTACACCTAATCTAAGCCCCCTAATAAAATAACAAAGCCCCCCAAAATTAAAAAAAACCCTACCCTATTCTACATTAAAAAGTAAACAGCTCTTTTGCCTTACCAGCCCTTAAAAGGGCCTTTTGCGGGGCATGCCCCAAATAAAACAGCTCTTTTGCCTGTAAAAGAAAAATACAACCCCCCCCCCAACATTAAAACCCACCACCCACATACCCCTAATCTAACCCAAACCCCCCTTAAATAAACCTAACACTACCCCCCTGAAGATCATCCTACCTTGAGTCGTCTTCACTCAGCCGAGCACCGATGGAACTGAAGAGGAGATCCGGAGCGGCAGAAATCATCATCCAAGGGGCGCAGAAGAAATCTTCCATCCGATGAAGTCCTCATCCAGGCGGCGCTGAAGAGGTCTTCGATCCGATAGAAGTCATCATCCAGGCGGCGTCTTCAATCTTCATCCATCCGGAGCGGAGCCATCTTCAGAAGAACCTACGCGGATCCATCCTCTTCTTCCCGACGACTAACGACGAATGACGGTACCTTTAAGTGACGTCATCCAAGATGGCGTCCCTCGAATTCCGATTGGCTGATAGGATTCTATCAGCCAATCGGAATTAAGGTAGAAAAATCTGATTGGCTGATTCAATCAGCCAATCAGATTCAAGTTCAATCCGATTGGCTGATTGGTTCATTTATTTTTTGTACTTTAGTTAGTTTATTTAATTGTATTTAATTGTAGTTATTTGTAGGTAATTTATTTAATTAATTTAATGATAGTGTAGTGTTAGGTTTAATTGTAACTTAGGTTAGGATTTATTTTACAGGTAATTTTGTATTTCTTTTAGCTAGGTAGTTATTAAATAGTTAATAACTATTTAATAACTATTCTAACTAGCTAAAATAAATACAAAGTTACCTGTAAAATAAATATAAATCCTACAATAGCTACAATGTAATTATTAATTACATTGTAGCTATCTTAGGGTTTATTTTACAGGTAAGTATTTAGTTTTAAATAGGAATAATTTATTAAAGTATAGTGTAGTGTTAGGTGTAATTGTAACTTAGGTTAGTTTTTATTTTACAGGTAAATTTCTCTTTATTTTAGCTAGATAGCTATTAAATAGTTAATAACTATTTAATAGCTATTGTACCTAGTTAAAATAAATTGAAAGTTGCCTGTAAAATAAAAATAAATCCTAAGATAGCTACAATATAATTATTATTTATATTGTAGCTATATTAGGGTTTATTTTAAAGGTAAGTATTTAGTTTTAAATAGGATTCATTTAGTTAATAAGAGAAATATTATTTAGATGTATTTAATTAATATTTAAGTTAGGGGGGTGTTAGGGTTAGTGTTAGACTTAGGTTTAGGGGTTAATAATTTTATTAGAGTTGCGGCGGTGTAGGAGGGGGCAGGATAGGGGTTAATAAATTTATTATAGGTGGCGACGGTGTAGGGGGGGCAGATTAGGGGTTAATAAATTTAATATAGTTGCGGCGGGGTCCGGGATCAGCAGGATAGGGGTTAATAACTTTATTATAGAGGGCGGCGGTATAGGGGGGGCAGGATAGGGGTTACTAGGTATAATGTAGGTGGCGGCGGTGTCCGGGAGCGGCAGTTTAGGGGTTAATACATTTATTATAGTTGCGGCGGGGTCTAGGAGCGGCGGTTTAGGGGTTACTAACTTTATTTAGTTGCGGGGGGCTCCGGGGGCGCCGGTATAGGGGGTAGAACAGTGTAGTTTAGTGTGGGTGCTTAGTGACAGGCTAGCAAGAAAGCTGTAAAAAAGCCGAAGAGCAGCGAGATCGGATGAGTGATAACTCTCACAGTCCGCTGCTCATCGCCCCGTACTTGGTGCGCGGCTTTTTGACAGCTTTTTTGATAACTTAGGCGAAATTTTGCAGGTCCGCGGCAGCGATGGTAGGCGAGCTTAGGCGGGCGTATTGGGCCGGCGAAGGCAGGAAAGTTGACACGTTGATAACTAGGCCTCTTAGCGTAGAAAGGAAAGTTAGCAATATGGGAAAACATTTAGGGCTTGATTATAAGCAGAGAGCAAAAATATTTGCGCTATTGTGTGTTAACATAGTTCAAGTTAAATACATAGTGCTTCTATTTTTGTGCTCAAATTACAATAAAATGTTATATTTTATTGTTTGAGCTATAGGGGGATATTTATCAAAGCGTCAACTGAAAATACGCTTAAATCCCGCATCGTATTTGTCGCGAGATTGATCCGCCGTAGTTATCAAAGCGTCAAGATCGTCAAATGTTGAAGTTTGTGATGTAATATACGCTCCCGCAATCTCAATCCGACGCAGATCGATGCTTGCGTCATTACAGATGTTTCAAATTCACATTCAACTCTATTTGACCATTTTCCCAATTTATCAAACATTTAACATGTAATTATGTTTTCAAAAGATTTTTGACATAACACACACACACACATATACAGTATATATATATATATATATATATATATATATATATATATATATATATATATATACACAAGTGCGCAAAGATATATGTACAAATTCTAGCATTAATAATCATAAAAAAAATGAGATAAAAGCATATCATGACTTTTAGAAATACAAATAGACATTCATTTATGTGAAAGTATCATATAGCAAATAAATATAATTCATTCTAATAATAACATTCTATGAGATATTGTTTGTCGAGGTATAAATCTAGCTATTTCTTGGACATTAACAGTTGAAAAATAAAAGATTAGCTTTAGAGAAATGTGCTTGTTCATGGACAGTAATGAAATGGAAAAACCCGAATAACGGCAACATCGATGGCTGTTAGTTAACAACACTCTGATGCTCATCGCGCCGTACTTGACGCGCATGTTTTTTACTTTTTTTTTAATAAATAAGGGCATCGTATGTTGATCCGTGGCAGCGATGACTGGCGATGTCTGGCGAGCATATTGACGCCGGCGAATGCATCGAGATTGACGCTTTGATAAATACCCCCCTTAGTCTAGTTCATGCTAACACCTGGATGCTGAACAGCACAAGTGTGCTAAGTCCCTCACATACTAAACTTCTATGGGGGTGGAAAAGCTCATGTTGACTATCTTAATGATAGTGCACTAAACTACGTCCCTCGAATTCCGATTGGCTGATAGGATTCTATCAGCCAATCGAAATTTAGGTAGGAAAATTCTGATTGGCTGATGGAATCAGCCAATCAGATTCAAGTTCAATCCGATTGGCTGATTGGATGAGCCAATCGGCTTGAACTTGAAATTTTCCTACCTTAATTCCGATTGGCTGATAGAATCCTATCAGCCAATCGGAATTCGAGGGACGCCATCTTGGATGACGTCCCTTAAAGGAACCGTCATTCGTCGGGAAATCGTCGGCCGGGATGGATGTTCCGCGTCGGCGGGATGAAGATGGATCCGGAAGCAAGAAGATTGAAGATGCCGCTTGATAGAAGACTTCAGCCGGATGATGGATCTTTTCAGCGCCCGCTTGGATCAAGACTTCAGCCCGATGATGGACCTCTTCAGCGCCCGCTTGGATCAAGACTTCAGCCCGATGATGGACCTCTTCAGCGCCCGCTTGGATCAAGACTTCAGCCCGATGATGGACCTCTTCAGCCCCCGCTTGGGCTTGGATGAAGACTTCGGAGCCTCTTGTGGACGGATCGGTGATACCCGGCGTGGTGAAGATAAGGCAGGGAGATCTTCAGGGGCTTAGTGTTAGGTTTATTTAAGGGGGGTTTGGGTTAGATTAGGGGTATGTGGGTGGTGTGTTTATTTCGTTAGATAAAAATTATATTTAACTTAGGGGGGTGTTAGTGTTAGACTTAGCTTTAGGGGTTAATCCATTTATTAGAGTAGCGGTGAGGTCCGGTCGGCAGATTAGGGGTTAATAAGTGTAGGTACGGTAGCGGCAACGTTGGGTGCGGCAGATTAGGGGTTAATAAATATAATATAGGGGTCAGCGGTGATAGGGGCAGCAGATTAGGGATACATAGGGATAACGTAGGTTGCGGCGGTGTACAGAGCAGCAGATTAGGGTTTAAAAAAATATGCAGGGGTCAGCGATAGCGGGGTCGGCAGATTAGGGGTTAATAAGTGTAAGGTTAGGGGTGTTTAGACTCGGGGTTCATGTTAGGGTGTTAGGGGCAGACTTAGGAAGTGTTTCCCCATAGGAAACAATGGGGCTGCGTTAGGAGCTGAACGCTGCTTTTTTGCAGGTGTTTTTTTCAGCTCAAACTGCCCCATTGTTTCCTATGGGGGAATCGTGCACGAGTACGTTTTTGAAGCTGGCCGCGTCCGTAAGCACCGCTGGTATTTAGAGTTGCAGTGGCGGTAAATTATGCTCTACGCTCCCTTTTTGGAGCTTAACGCAGCCCTTCTGTGAACTCTAAATACCAGCGGTATTTAAAAGGTGCAGGGAAAAAAAAGCACGCGTAGCTAATGCACCCCTTCTAACGCAAAACTCCAAATCTAGCCGTTAGTGTTTAATTGAAATATAAGCATAAAACACTTCACAAATACATATATTTATACATATATATATATATATATATATATATATATATATATATATATATATATATATATATATAAATATGTATATATGTATTACACACAGAGGCGTAACCCCCCCCCCCCCAAAAAAAAAGAGATGAAACATTTTATTTTTTTAAAACATATAAATAAAGTAAGCCATTATAATACGATGTAATTTTTGTTTCATGCTCACACAGAGATACTCAGATACATACACAAAAACTCAAACACACACACATTTAGACATAAAAACATTTAGACACACACACAAATACTCAGACACACAAAAACTGAAAAAAACAAACACACACTTACAAAACACTCAACATACACATGCAGAGATTGGACACAAATAATTTCATTTGAGTTTTCAGGCAAACTACGGCTCAGTGTCTTTTGGTACCTTGAACCCTCAACCCTGGAAATCAAGAGACATGCTTTGTATCTTAAACGATTTTAAATCTGAAACCAATACAGAAGACAGATTAGCAATAGATGCAACACGTTTCAACAGCAGACTTTGACGTGAAATAATACCCAACTGTTCTAAAAGTCTGTTGGGAACAGTTTCCTGAAAAATAAGAGTAGGTTTAATGCAATCCTCATGATAGCTTTCTGCATGGTGTAGTCAGTTTTGATAAAAAAAAAATTAAGTACATGCTCCAGCTGCAAATAATGTTACTTTTTAATGATAAACCAACTGATTTCAAACTAGAAAGATGCCATTTTATGTGTGCATGCATTTTTACTTCTATTGCTCATTACACACAGAGCAGACTCCTGAGGGTTGATGTTGGCATTTTGGTTAATGTGGCTGTAGGGCCATGGGTTCTAATCTGAGGCCTGATCATGACCACAGGTACCAAAGCTCTGGCCACCTACTGCCTTTCCAGCATTTTTATGAAGGGCAGTTGGCATCACTTATAATATATAGTAGTAATGAGAGTCCCTATACAGTGTCACGCCGGAGTCGCTCTAGCCATTGCTATGGGTGCGGCGACTCCTTCCCTCTCGTTGCCAGGGGCTGTGTCGGGTCCGGATGCGTGCGGCGCTGACGTCATCGCCGCATGCTCCTCTCTCACTGATGACGGTCCGGACATCTGTGGTGCGAATCCTGCACCTATGTAAGCCTATTCAAAACGATCTATCACTGCCCAAGTATAGGTGTTACTTTGTGTGCTCCTGGGTGTGATAGATCGTTACTCTGTATGGCCTTATTGTGTTTGAACCCTGACTATCTGACTACTCTGCCTGTTATACCCCTGAATTGCTGGATTTATATACTGCTGCTGAACTCTGCTTGTCTGACTACTCTACCTGTTTAACACCTAAATTTCTGGACTGATACTCTGCTACTGAACTCTGCTTGCCTGACTTCTCTGCCTATTAACGCCTATTATTCTGGATTGCCTCTCTGTTGCCAAACTCTGCCTGCATGACCATTCTAATGGTTTCCCCTTGGACTACTTTACCGTTGCCAAACCCTGCCTGCCTGATCTATCTAGTGGTTTGCCCTTGGACTGCTTTACCATTGCCAAACCCTGCCTGCCTGACCATTCTAGTGGTTTACCTTGGACTGCTCTACCATTGCTGCTGAAGACTACCCTGCCTGTGTTGAGTGCTGCTTTCCTCATCTTGCTAACTTTCTCTGGTATAACATAGGTATAACATAACATAGGTATAAGTGATATTATGCATGGGGGTCAGAAGGACCCTAGGGCTTATCATTACTTAGTTACCTGCATATATCATTATTAAATAATGGTGTCATCACAATAGCATGATTTGAGTGGAAGTAAAGAATGAGGCAATCCTGACCTTGACTACCAATCGGAAGAGAATGTGGCTGGTGGCCACCGTTCTGGAGAATCAGAGGTCAGTTGGGGGAGTAAAGGGGGTGCTGTGGAGGGCCATCTAGAGCTTTTATACTAAATACAGATGGGCAGGAGCTCCCGTTTCTGTATGCCCCAACTCCTAGGCTGCCACTACACTCCTATCCTGGGCCCTCCTGTTGTCCTGGGTTTCTCAAGCAGTGGCAGAACCCCATGGCTGGTCACACCTGCTGGGTAGTTTCGCTACTGTATACACATACAGGTATAATACACTTAGCCCTTCCCAGTCCCGCACCTTGCCATATACCATATCCCTTTAAATCTATTTTAAAACCTTTTTTCATGAATAAACCTTTGTTTTAAATGTTATAATTTAAATCCTTTATTTCCATACAATTTTCATATGTTTTTTCATGCAAACTATTAAGCGATAATGATTTACTTCAAAGCAAAACATATTTCAGTGGTCATTTGTACTGTGCTTGAGCATAACACTTATGAACGCTAATAGAGCTCCCTGCACTCTACATAAAAAGTATAGGATATGATAACAAAAAGTTAGATGCTTTAAGACCTTTCTTGCAATTCACTTGTAATACCAGATAGCGCAAGATAACCCACTCTGCAGAATCAATTTCACTCCACTAGGCCTTAGTGGGGGAATAGACTGTGTAAAGGGGGTGATATGTTTTTTTTAATATACAGTATATATATATATATATATATTGAGTGGTTATTACTTTTAGGAAATGGGGTATTTGAATATAAATTTTATTTCCTCCATGACTTAAATGAATAATGCTTTTTCCCTGGTAATAAGCTTCACTTAGAAGCAAATCATATCTACTGTCTGCTTATGAAAGCTAATGACCTTGAAAAGTGGTTTTAGTTTTGCTGCATTACCCCATAAGTGGATTCTGTGGTCAGATACAGTAGGCAAGCAAAGGCCGTAAGATATTGTATATCTGATTTGCATATCTTACTCAGAGTTCTCTAGAGCATTAGGAAGGCAAGAGGGGATACTTGCCTATAAGTACAATAATCTTTGAAGTTCTTATCTTTATGTTTGATGAAATAAGGAATGGTCCTTGAGGTTTCAGACCAGTTGTTTGCCACGGATGCCCCAAGCACAAGCCGTGGGCCAGGGAGCCAGCCGCACTCCACCACCCGCCTCCAGGACTTGGGACCTCACAGGTTGTCATCTTACCAGGAACAGAGTAGGGATCAGAAACATTGGTAGGAGCTGTCAATCTTTTCCTTGGGTCTTCAATGCCTCTTCGGTGCCGCTGTCTATAGCCAGTGAGCTTGAAGATTGCGCTCTTTGTCCGACATACACGACTTGCTGTTCTGAGGGTTGTTCCTTTTGAACAATGTCACTCTGCTCGTTGTGGTTTGAGTAGAAGGTAGGGGCCTCCTTCAGCCTTTGTGGGTCTTTCAATTTACTTAGCGGTTTGTTCTGATTGTCAGTGAGAGACCAGCAGTTAGTGTGTGCTGGCAGCAGATCCATTGAGGAGCCAAAAATGTTGATATTTCCCTTACGGTATATGTTATTAGGGCTGTAGGTGGCTTTTACAGACCCTGCCGAATCGTTCTTGGAGAGTTAAGGTTCACAGTCCTGGCTTACTCCAGTCGGAGGGCTAAGGCTAAAACACTTTTTCACAAGCCTGTGCAGTTTTTGAATGTGGCTTTCTAATAATGTGTACACAACCTCTTCAATCTCTTTTGTCGCCATGTTGCACTGTTACCCGTAGTGTGTTGTAACAAGGACTTATTATGCATTTCCGAAGCAACTGCCCTACCCAGATTACTGGGGGGGGGGGGTCAAGATCCCAAGGTTAGGCCGCCACCAGAGATCCTAACGGTCTGGATCAGGGTTCTAGGTTCACTTAAACAGTAATATTGGTATGTTTGAATTCACAAATCTGTAGTCTGTATCACTTGTTTTCTGTGGTTGATGATGCTGTTTACAGAAGATATTCAGCGGATGTCTTAGTGATCTTCCAGAGCTCCTAATATTGCGGCCATATTAGTTCACTGCCCAGACACGCCCTAGTTTATTTAAAGAACATTCTGACAAACAAATGCCTTCATAAACTAAATTCGTCTGGAACAAACTTTGGGAACATTTTTTGTCTGTGAACATTTCTAGTTATTAGTTTTTTAAAAGGTACTTTTTGAAGTGAAAATTAACTGAAACTGCTTTAGCAATTTGGTATTCAAACATTCAGATGGATTTTGTGATCAGTAGCTATTTGGCAGTAGAGGTCTTTGGGAGTTGTCCCAGATATTGGTTTGTATAGTGATTTAGCCTGGAGGGCATTGAGTACCTGTCGAATTTTCCTGTAGCCTGTATATACAGTATATTAGTGGAAGTCAGATAACACACGCACACTATGAATACACTGTATTTTCATTACACACTATAAAGATTCACACATATACTATGTGATAACTATACAAACTCTATACTACATATGTACATACATTACACAAGCACTTCTCTTATTTGACAAATACACAGTACTTCAAGACTACACACAAACCTTACAAATACTATGCACACACACCACACAAAGGCTACAATACACACAAACATTACATAAATACACACAAACACTATACACACACTTCACAAACACTACACACACACTAGCCACACGCCATACCAAACAAACCAAAAACATATTACACAAATACTACACAGAAACACAACAAAAACACTACAGTACACACACTACACAAAGACTAAAAACACTAAAAAAATTGATTAGGGGATTTCATTTCAGAATTCAAATGCTTTTTAAAGTTTAATTAGGAGCTTAGACTCCGGGATTTTTCACCACTGAATATCTTACATCTTTAAAGTATACTGGGCTAGATTACAAGTGGTACGCTAATGATAGCAAGAGACGCAAATTTGATTTTGCCATGGAATGAGCTTTATCTAGCAGCAATCAGAAATCTAACTACTACTGATGAGTTCTAATAAGAACAAAACAGCTGTTTAGTAGTGATTTTTGTATTTGATGTGTGTTAACACAGTATTTAAAGCAAAAAGTTTGCGATGTTGCATATTTAATTTTCATCATTTACCTAGAATCCTCTTGTGCATTGGTAACAATGTATATGGAGTTTTACTGGGTAAAGGCAAGCGGGGATACTTGCCTAGATATGCTAATTGCCTGTGCAATCATTTCTATTTATATATATATATATATATATATATATATATATATATTTACACAAATATAACTCTTATCATTGGCTTACAAATGTGTTCAGCTAGCTCCCATTGCTGCTCATTCAATAAAGGATACCAAGAAAATGAAGCAAAATTGATTTAATAAGTAAATTGGAAAGTTGTTTAAAATTGTATGATCTAACTGAATCATGAAAGAATAGTTTTGGGTTTTATGTCCCTTTAAGCCTGTTGTTAGTGTGGTCAGGGCTCTAGCAAGAAGAGGAGCTGTTTAGCGAGCTCTCCAGAGCGCATTAAAGTAAGTATTATAGCTACAGGTAAACTTTTCACCTGTAGCTTTGAACATTTAAATTCATTTTAACGAAAAACAAATGTAAATATTTCGCTAAAATTCCGTATTCGTTTCGTCTTAAACTTAATGAATACCAAATAGAGCAGCCAATGAATATTCAGGGGAAACAATTTCCCTGAATATTTGGTATGAAAATTTTGGACGAACGAAAAATTTCTTGTCTGCACAAGTCTACTATTTATTTAAAACAACAAATATTACCTTTCTGCACCTTGGTCTTTTGCTTGAGCGCTAACTTTTTACTTTCAAGTTGTAATACACGTGCTAATGCAGCCGCAATAATTGGTTACTTTGAGCTAGCGTGCGAGTAAACAGAAAAATTAGCGCCATTTGTAAGTTGCCTCGCTGTTAGATATAAAAACACCTCTAGTGGTGCTGAAACAAAATCTTTGTTACATTTTGGTCAGGTAAAGCCCTTAGTATGAGAATGATTTTTCACTTTAATTAATATTATTTTCTACTTAGTCAAATGAATTTTGCTATTTTTTTTTCTTTGATTTACCCTTAACTGCTTCCTCTCATTGCATTTTATCATTCATCACATTTACGGTAATGAATCCCCAGTATGCTAACCTAATCATTGCAAACCTTGAAAATAAGTTTTTATCCACCTGCAACATAAGACCCCAGCCATACTTCCGCTATATTGATGATATTCTGATAATATGGACAGCAGAAGAGCAACAATTTAATGAATTCCATCCCAATATCAAACTCTCTCTAAACCCCTCCACTACACACATTAAAGGGATACTGATCCCAATTTTTTTCTTTCTTTCTTTCCTGATTCGGATAGAGCATGCAATTTTAAGCAACTTTCCAATTTACTCCTATTATCAATTTTTCTTTTTTCTCTTGCTATCTTTATTTGAAAAAGAAGGCATCTAAGCTACGGAGCCAGACAATTTTTGGTTCAGGACCCTGGACAGCACTTGTTTATTGGTGGGTGAATTTATCCACCAATCAGCAAGAACAACCCAGGTTGTTCACCAAAAATGGTCCGGCATCTAAACTTACATTCTTGCTTTTCAAATAAAGATACCAAGAGAATGAAGAAAATGTGAAAATAGGAGTAAATTAGAAAGTTGCTTAAAATGGCATGCTCTATCTGATTCACAAAAGAAAAAGTTGGTTTCAGTGTCCCTTTAATTCTCTAGATAGAATTCTATCAGCCAATAGGAATTAAAGGTGAAAAAAATCCTATTGGCTGTTGCAATCAGCCAATAGGATTGAGCTTGCATTCTATTGGCTGATTGGAATAGCCAATAGGATGAAAGCTCAATCCTATTGGCTGATTGCAACAGCCAATATGATTTTTTTCACCTTTAATTCCTATTGGCTGATAGAATTCTATCAGCCAATCGGAATGTAGGGGCCCCAATCTTGGATGACGTCTGTCAGCCTGTGGAAGATAATCTCACCCCTGTAAAGGAGAGAGGGAATTTTTAGGACCACAACTGCAGGCTTAGGAGTGTTGTGAAAGTATCAGTGATTCTGTGTAGGTGAGGGAAGGCAGCAAGGTTCAGAATCAATAGATACAGTTCACTTTTATTATAAGGATAGGTGTGACAATGGCTGAGACCTCAGAGCGTATAGCCCCACTCAGTATTGACAAACTGGTTCCCACATATAACAACATGCAATTGCAAGTTAAAGTTTTAGACAGACCATATCTAATCATAATTGGCAGCAGACATAGTGTACAACTTTAAGGCAACAAATAAAGCTAATGAGATTTAGGCAGTAGTTAGGTATTGAGACTGAACAATTAAGAATATAGGTAGAATAGAGCGTTTAAATATGAAGGAAACCTAACTAAGATTCTGAGGCATGTCAGGAGTAATTACTGAATATTCGTAAGTTACTGCGGTATGAGTATGAAGGAAGCGCTTTTGAGACTTACTAGTAGTAGTAATGGGTGAGGTCTGTCCGGACAGAGTGAAGTTCCCCTGCAGAGTTTGGGGAAATTGCAGCGTGTGCGATGGCGTGTGACGTCACCGCTTGCCGGTTCCGGTCCTGTGTTTGGTAGAGAGGTGAGCAGCGTCTGTCTCAAAGGTTGCAAGGAGGTTAGAGGGTGAGAAGCTGGATTCAACAATCAAGCAATTTGGTATGAGTAGGAGGGAAATTTAAACTGCTTGTTGGGGAGGAGTTATGTAAGTGTGAAAAGACACAGCTATACAAAGGATAAGGCAAAGAACTTAGGCAGTTATGACAGGACCCCCCCCCCCAAAGATCAACTCCGGGGATCGAGTCCAGGACGATCAGGATAACGTTCATGGAACCTGGCCACCAATCGGGGGGCAGAGAGATTGGAAGCCGGTTCCCAGGAGTCCTCCGAATCAGGGTAGCCCTTCCAATGGACCAGATACTGAAGCTGCCCTCGAAAACGTCGGGAGTCCAAGACATCTTGTACCTCATACTCCAGGGTGGCATCCTGTAGATGAGGAAGTAGAGGAATAGAAGGATCATGGTGACGAAGTTGTCTATAAGGCTTGAGGAGAGACACATGAAAGGTAGGATGGGATTTCAGATTTGCTGGTAATGCGAGGGTAACAGCGTTCATATTCACAATTTTTATGATGGGAAATGGTCCAATGAAGCTGGAAGATAATTTCCTGGAAGGAAGGGGTAAATGTAGATTACGTGTTGATAACCAAACGTAGTCACCTACTCTATATTTAGGCGAGGAAATCCTTTTTTTATCAAAATGGAATTTATAGCGATCCTTGGCGATGCGAATATTTTCAGCAGTTAGTGAAAAAGATTCACTAATAGTGTTGATGAGGTCATTCACAACAGGACAGCTGTTGCTGTCCATAGAATCCCATTCAAAAGAAGGATGGAAACCATAATTAATGAAGAACGGTGTGAACTTTGTAGAGGAATGGATGGAATTGTTGAAGGCGAATTCTGCGTATGGTAGTAGTTGGGTCCAGGTATCTTGTTTAGCTGAAATGAAACATCTCAAATATTGTTCAATGCACTGGTTTGTCCTTTCAGTCTGGCCATTAGTTTGGGGATGGAAAGAGGTACTGAGACGTCTAGAAATACCCAATGAGTGACAAAGTTGTTTCCAGAATTGGCTGGTGAATTGAGTTCCCCTATCTGAGGTGATACTATTCGGGAGTCCGTGATACTTGAATATATGATGTATCATTAAGGAAATGGTTTCAGAAGAAGTTGGGAGCTTATGGTAGGGCACGAAATGTGCCATTTTACTAAATAGGTCTACGACTACTAATATGGTGTTATTCCCTTCAGAAATAGGTAGGTCGACTATGTAGTCGATTGCTATGTCCTTCCAAGGACGGTCAGGAGTCGGTAATGGGATCAATTTTCCGTAATGGGGAGTCCTCCCTTTTTTTGTAGTTTCGCAGATTAAGCAGGTTTTAACGTAATCCTCAACATCAGAGAGGCAGGTAGGCCACCAAAAGAATCTGGAGACTAATTCTTGAGTTTTCTTTATGCCCATGTGTCCAGCAGATGGAGAATCATGTAAAGTTTTTAAGATTGTTGCTCTGAGACTGTTGGGTACATAGATTTGTTGTTGATAATAATACAACCCATCCGAGTGTAAATCCAAGACCTGTAATGGTTTATTTGAGTCAGCCTGTTGTGCTGATTTGAACTGAATGTTTTGTTCTGTAGTTAAAGCTAAGAATCTGTCAAGAGGAATTAGAGGTGAAAGGTTTGGATGTGACACTTGGTCCACCAAGTGTCTTGAAAGGGCATCAGCCTTCTTGTTCTTGTTTGCAGGACGGTAGGTGATAAGATAATTAAATCTAGCCAAGAATAGGTTCCATCGGACCTGTCGTGCGCTGAGAGTCCTATTAGATTGTAGGTATTCTAGATTTTTGTGATCCGTGTAAATCAAGATTGGAAGAAGGGTCCCTTCTAGAAGGTGTCTCCATTGTTCCAATGATGTTTTGATTGCTAACAGTTCTTTATCACCTATTGGGTAGTTTATTTCAGCTGAATTAAGAATACGTGAATAGAAGGCAACAGGATGCAGAGGATCTTTTGGAGTCTGCCTCTGTGAGAGGATTGCTCCTAAAGCATAATTAGATGCATCCACTTCCAAGATGTACTGCAACTCAGAATTAGGGAATTGGAGGATAGGGGCCGTAGTGAAAGCTTTTTTTAAGAAGTTGAATATTTCTTCTAAATCATCGTTCCATATGAAGTGTGTGTCAGATTTGGTCAAGTTAGTTAATGGTCTAGTCAAGTCAGCAAAATTTTTAATAAACTTTCTGTAAAAATTGGCGAAACCCATGAACCTTTGTATATCCTTTTTACTTTTTGGGGAAGGCCAATTTTGAATTACCGATATCTTATCATTATCCATCTGGATACCTTGGGGTGATACAATATAACCTAGAAATTTAATTTCTTTGGAGTGAAATAAGCATTTTTCTAGTTTAACATAAAGAGAGTTCTCTCGTAACCGTGTTAATACTAGGGTGACATGTTTAATGTGTTCAGTAAGTGAGGTAGAGAATATGAGTATGTCATCCAAATATATTACCATAAATAAATCCAAAAAATCCTTGAAAATATCATTTATGAAGTACTGAAAGGTAGCCGGGGCATTACAGAGGCCAAATGGCATCACAGTATATTCAAAAAGGCCGTAACGTGTACGGAATGCTGTAAGCCATTCATGACCCTCCTTTATTCGTACCAAGTTGTAAGCCCCTCTTAGATCCAATTTAGTGTATATAGTAGCATTTTGTAATCTATCAAGGAGTTGAGGAATTAAAGGCAGTGGATAGCGTTTTTTTATCGTACGCTTGTTTAACTCTCTGTAATCAATAATGGGTCTTAGGGATTGATCTTTATTTTTAACAAAAAAGATACCAGCCCCAGCTGGGGAGGTGGAAGGACGTATAAAGCCTTTCTTCAAATTATCTGCCAAATAAGTTTTTAGATGTTGTAACTCAGGATCAGAGAGGGGAAATATATGGCCGTAAGGTATATCAACACCTGGTAGGAGATCTATAGGGCAGTCATAAACCCTATGAGGGGGTAGATTCTCTGATTCTTTTTTGTCAAAGACATCAGCGAATGTTATGTATTCCTTGGGGATTTGTAAAGGAACATCAAGTAAAATTTGTTCATGATGGAGACACAAATTTTTACAATAAGGAGAATCAAAGATGACATGTGAAGTTGACCATTGTATAGTGGGATCGTGTTGTTTAAACCAACTGATACCAAGTATAATGGGATATAGAGGTGAGGGTATAACATCAAAAGTAAGAAACTCTGTGTGTTGGTCATGTGTGGTGAGCCTTAAAGGTATGGTGTGGTATAAGATGGGTCCTGATGTAATTTCATTACCATCAATAAAACGAAGTACACTAGGCACCATTTTCTTAACTAGTGGAATTTTATTTACAGTAGTGAATTGGTAATCTATATAATTGTGGCTGGCACCAGAGTCAAGGATTGCTTGTGAGTTGAGTCTTTGCTGATCCCACTGTAATAAGATAGGAAGGGAGCAATGATTAGATTGTGTTTGTTTAGCAGATAAACATATACTTGTGGTGTTCATCTTACCCTTCCTACGCTGTAATTGAGAGCAGTCCTTTACAGAGTGATCGATCCCTCCACAATACATACAGAGATCTAAAGCTTTTCTTCTTAATTTTTCCTGTAGAGTTAATGGACCTCTGATGAAACCGAGTTCCATAGGGATTTCAGAGGCTTTTGTAGTTGTCTTAGGTGGATGCAGAGTAGTAACTGTTTGTTTAGTGGATGTTTCTAAGTGTGACTTTTCTGAGCGTCTCTCTCTGATGCGTCTATCTAATGTGATGCTAGCATCTATTAGGAGTTCTAAAGTCTCTGGGAGGGGTTGTCTGGCTAGCTCATCCTTGAGAGTATCTGAGAGGCCTAGGCGGAATTGATTGCGCAAGGAAAGGTCATTCCACTGTGTATCAGGGGACCATTTCTTAAACTCTGCGATGTAGTCCTCCACAGGCCTTTTATGTTGTCTCAGAGACCTCATTGCTGTCTCAGCAGACAGCTGTTTGTAGGGATCATCATAAAGCTGTCCCATTGCTTTAAAAAACTGATCAAATGAGTACAGCAATGGGTCATTGGTCTCAAAAAACAAATTTGCCCATATACGTGGTTCGCCACGCAGATAGGAGATTGTGGTGAGAACCTTCAAATGATCATTGAAGTATGTTTTGGGTTTTAATTGGAAATATAAGGAACATGAGTTTTTGAATTCCCTAAATTCTGAACGAATACCACTAAATGTTTGTGGAGGATTAGGTTGGGGTTCACTAGAACTAATACGTGTAGTGAGGGTATCAATTTTTTCATTGATGTATTGCTTTAGGGCAGAGTTTTCTAATTGTAGTGTATTTAACCCTGTTGTAAGGTTATCTACAGTTTGAGTTAATTTCTCTACATGAGATAATAAGGCTGCTGGGTCCATAGTATAGGCTTGATTGTTATTGTCAGCCTGTGGAAGATAATCTCACCCCTGTAAAGGAGAGAGGGAATTTTTAGGACCACAACTGCAGGCTTAGGAGTGTTGTGAAAGTATCAGTGATTCTGTGTAGGTGAGGGAAGGCAGCAAGGTTCAGAATCAATAGATACAGTTCACTTTTATTATAAGGATAGGTGTGACAATGGCTGAGACCTCAGAGCGTATAGCCCCACTCAGTATTGACAAACTGGTTCCCACATATAACAACATGCAATTGCAAGTTAAAGTTTTAGACAGACCATATCTAATCATAATTGGCAGCAGACATAGTGTACAACTTTAAGGCAACAAATAAAGCTAATGAGATTTAGGCAGTAGTTAGGTATTGAGACTGAACAATTAAGAATATAGGTAGAATAGAGCGTTTAAATATGAAGGAAACCTAACTAAGATTCTGAGGCATGTCAGGAGTAATTACTGAATATTCGTAAGTTACTGCGGTATGAGTATGAAGGAAGCGCTTTTGAGACTTACTAGTAGTAGTAATGGGTGAGGTCTGTCCGGACAGAGTGAAGTTCCCCTGCAGAGTTTGGGGAAATTGCAGCGTGTGCGATGGCGTGTGACGTCACCGCTTGCCGGTTCCGGTCCTGTGTTTGGTAGAGAGGTGAGCAGCGTCTGTCTCAAAGGTTGCAAGGAGGTTAGAGGGTGAGAAGCTGGATTCAACAATCAAGCAATTTGGTATGAGTAGGAGGGAAATTTAAACTGCTTGTTGGGGAGGAGTTATGTAAGTGTGAAAAGACACAGCTATACAAAGGATAAGGCAAAGAACTTAGGCAGTTATGACAACGTCACTTAAAGGGAAACCTCATTCTTCAGCGACCATCGGATAAAGAGTATGCTCTGCGCCGGATGTCTTGAAGATGGACCCACTCCGCGCCAGATGGATGAAGATAGAAGATGCCGTCTGGATGAAGACTTCTGCCCGCTTGGATGAAGACTTCTGCCGGCTTCGATGAGGACTTCTGCCCGCTTGAATAAAGACTTCTGCTGCCTGGATGAGGATGGATGTCCGGTCTTCGAAAACTGTAAGTGGATTGTCGGGGGTTAGTCTTAGGATTTTTTAAGGGTTTATTGGGTGGGTTTTATTTTTAGCTTAGGGTTTGGGCAATGTAAAAGAGCTAAATGCCATTTTAAGGGCAATGCCCATACAAATGCCCTTTTCAGGGCAATGGTTAGCTTAGCTTTATTTAGATAGAATTTTATTTGGGGGGTTTGGTTGTGTGGGTGGTGGGTTTTACTGTTGGGGGGTTGTTTGTATTTTTTTTTTACAGGTAAAAGAGCTGATTTCTTTTGGGCAATGCCCCGCAAAAAGCCCTTTTAAGGGATATTGGCAGTTTAGTGTAGGCTAGGTTTTTTTTATTTTGGGGGGGCTTTTTTATTTTGATAGGGCTATTAGATAGGAGTAATTCGCTTTTATTTTTGATAATTTTGTTTTTTATTTTGTGTAATTTAGTGTTTATTTTTTTTGTAATTTAGATAATTGTATTTTATTAATTTAATTTATTTTATTTTATTGTAAGACAGGTTAGGTTTTATTTTACAGGTAACTTTGTATTTATTTTAACTAGGTAGTTAGTAAATAGTTAATAACTATTTACTAACTAGTCTACCTAGTTAAAATAAATACAAACTTACCTGTGAAATAAAAATAAAATATAAGATAGCTACAATGTAGCTATTTATTTATTTTCTAGTTAGCTTACGCCTAGATTTAGAGTTCTGCATTAGCCGTCAAAACCAGCGTTAGGGGCTCCTAACGCTGGTTTTGGGCTACCGCTGTTATTTAGAGTCGTGTAGGTAAGGGTCTAACGCTCACTTTCCAGACGCGACTTTTCCATACCGCAGATCCCCCTACGCCATTTGCGTATCCTATCTTTTCAATGGGATCTTTCTAACGCAGGTATTTAGAGTCTTGGCTGAATTGAGCGTTAGAGCTCTAAAGACAAAACTCCAGCCGCAGCTCTTAACTACTGTGCTCTAAAGTACACTAACACCCATAAACTACCTATGTACCCCTAAACCGAGGCCCCCCCACATCGCCGCCACTCTAATAAAAAAATTTAACCCCTAATCTGCCGACCGCACACCGCCGCAACCTACATTATCCCTATGTACCCCTAATCTGCTGCCCCTAACACTGCCGACCCCTATATTATATTTATTAACCCCTAATCTGCCGCCCCCAACATCACCGCCACCTACCTACAATTATTAACCCCTAATCTGCCGACCGGACCTCACCGCTACTATAATAAAGTTATTAACCCCTAATCCGCCTCACTCCCGCCTCAAAAACCCTATAATAAATAGTATTAACCCCTAATCTGCCCTCCCTAACATCGCCGACACCTAACTTCAAGTATTAACCCCTAATCTGCCGACCGGACCTCGCCGCTACTCTAATAAATGTATTAACCCCTAAAGCTAAGTCTAACTGTAACACTAACACCCCCCTAAGTTAAATATAATTTAAATCTAACGAAATAAATTATTTCTTATTAAATAAATAAATCCTATTTAAAGCTAAATACTTACCTGTAAAATAAACCCTAATATAGCTACAATATAAATAATAATTAGATTAGATTAATATTTATTTTACAGGCAACTTTGTATTTATTTTAACCAGGTACAATCGCTATTAAATAGTTAATAACTATTTAATAGCTACCTAGTTAAAATAATTACAAAATTACCTGTAAAATAAATCCTAACCTAAGTTACAATTAAACCTAACACTACACTATCATTAAATAAATTACATACAAATACCTACAAATAAATACAATTAAATAAACTAACTAAAGTACAAAAAATAAAAAAAGAACTAAGTTACAAAAAATAAAAAAATAATTTACAAACATTATAAAAATATTACAACAATTTTAAGCTAATTACAGCTACTCTGAGCCCCCTAATAAAATAACAAAGCCCCCCAAAATAAAAAAATGCCCTACTCTATTCTAAAATAAAAATTGAAAAGCTCTTTTACCTTACCAGCCCTTAAAAGGGCCTTTTGCGGGGCATGCCCCAAAGAAAACAGCTCTTTTGCCTGTAAAAAAAAACATACAATACCCCCCCAACATTACAACCCACCACCCACATACCCCTAATCTAACCAAAACCCCCCTTAAATAAACCTAACACTAAGCCCCTGAAGATCTCCCTACCTTGTCTTCACCACGCCGATCCGTCCACAAGAGGCTCCGAAGTCTTCATCCAAGCCCAAGCGGGGGCTGAAGAGGTCCATCATCGGGCTGAAGAGGTCCATCATCCGGCTGAAGTCTTGATCCAAGCGGGGGCTGAAGAGGTCCATCATCTGGCTGAAGTCTTCTATCAAGCGGCATCTTCAATCTTCTTTCTTCCGGCTCCATCTTCATCCCGCCGACGCGGAACATCCATCCTGGCCGATGACTTCCCGACGAATGACGGTTCCTTTAAGGGACATCATCCAAGATGGCGTCCCTCGAATTCCGAATGGCTGATAGGATTCTATCAGCCAATCGGAATTAAGGTAGGAAAATTCTGATTGGCTGATGGAATCAGCCAATCAGATTCAAGTTCAATCCGATTGGCTGATCCAATCAGCCAATCAGATTGAGCTCGCATTCTATTGGCTGATCGGAACAGGTAGCTATTAAATAGTTATTAACTATTTAATAGCTATTGTACCTGGTTAAAATAAATACAAAGTTGCCTGTAAAATAAATATTAATCCTAAAATAGCTACAATATAATTATTATTTATATTGTAGCTATATTAGGGTTTATTTTACAGGTAAGTATTTAGCTTTAAATAGGATTAATTTATTCAATAAGAAATAATTTATTTCGTTAGATTTAAATTATATTTAATTTAGGGGGGTGTTAGGGTTAGGGTTACACTTAGCTTTAGGGGTTAATACATTTATTAGAGTAGCGGCGAGGTCCGGTCGGCAGATTAGGGGTTAATACTTGAAGTTAGGTGTCGCCGATGTTAGGGAGGGCAGATTAGGGGTTAATACTATTTATTATAGGGTTTTTGATGCGGGAGTGAGGCAGATTAGGGGTTAATAATTGTAGGTAGGTGGCGGCGACATTGGGGGCGGCAGATTAGGGGTTAATAAATATAATATAGGGTCGGCGGTGTTAGGGGCAGCAGATTAGGGGTACATAGGTATAATGTAGGTTGCGGCGGTGTACGGAGCGGCAGATTAGGGGTTAAAAGTGTAATGCAGGGGTCAGCGATAGCGGGGGCGGCAGATTAGGGGTTAATAAGTGTAAGGTTAGGGGTGTTAAGACTCAGGGTTCATGTTAGGGTGTTAGGTGCAGACTTAGGAAGTGTTTCCCCATAGGAAACAATGGGGCTGCGTTAGGAGCTGAACACTGCTTTTTTGCAGGTGTTAGTTATTTTTTCAGCTCAAACGGCCCCATTGTTTCCTATAGGGGAATCGTGCACGAGCACGTTTTTGAAGCTGGCCGCGTCCGTAAGCACCGCTGGTATTGAGAGTTGCAGTGGCGGTAAATTATGCTCTACGCTCTCTTTTTGGAGCCTAACGCCGCCATTCTGTGAACTCTAAATACCAGCGGTATTTAAAAGGTGCGGGGGGAAAAAAGCACGCGTAGCTAACGCACCCCTTTGGCCGCAGAACTCTAAATCTAGCCGTTATTTTTTTTTTACAGGTAAGTATTTAGTTTCAAATAGGAATAATTTAGGTAATAATTGTAAGTTTAATTTAGATTTATTTTAATTATATTTAAGTTAGGGGGGGTTAGGATTAGACTTAGGGTTACGTTAGGGTTAGTTTAGGGGTTAATATATTTATTTAGTGTTAGTGATGTGGGAGGCCAGAGGTTTAGGGGTTAATAACTTTAGTATAGTGGCGGCGACATTTGGGGTTAATAAGTGTATTTAGGTGGCGGCGATATCGGGAGCGGCAGATTAGGGGTTAATAGTTTTTTTTAGGTGGCGACGATGTTAGGGGCAGAAGATTAGGGGTTAATAACTGTAATATAGATGGCGGCGATGTTAGGGGCAGCAGATTAGGGGTGTTTAGACGTGGTTTTAATGTAAGTTTGTTATGTTTAAACTTAACTTTTTCTTTCCCAATAGACATCAATGGGGCTGCGTTACGTAGCTTTTATTTCCGCAATCGCAGGTGTTAGCCTTTTTTTAGGCCGGCTCTCCCCATTGATGTCTATGGGGAAATCGTGCATGAGCACGTCAAAACACCGCTTGTATTTGGCTGAAGTATGGAGCTCAACGCCACCATATCGCCCGCACAAGCCTGGTTTTCAAAAACTTGTAATAGCAGCGCTATAGGGAGGTGATTTAACAACGCTTTTGTGGCGCTCGTTAATTTCCCTATAGCGCTGAAAACTCGTAATCTAGCTATTATTTTGGTAAATATCTAAATAATAAATGTTTTATCATACAGATGTCTGTTATAATACCCCCCCCCCCCACAGATACACACACAGTGAGAGACAGAAATTTTCTTCACACACATGATACAACATGATCTTGCACTCTGTTTATTACTTTGTTTTTCATATCTATGTGTCATGTCCAGGCAGGGCTGAACTACCGTTGGTGCAGCAGGTGCAGTGGCACCAGGGCCCAAGTGCTAGGGAGCCTATAGCAGCCAGTCTATACATAGGTGTGTACAGAATGTGTACAACCCTAATAAAGGGAGCCTTTTATTAGTGCCGGCTGCAGGTCCATCTATCTGACTATCTTATTGCTATTGCTTACTATTAAGTTAGTTTTGGGGGTAATAAATCTTTGCACCAGGGCCCTCTGTTGAGTAGGTCCGCTACTGGAGTCACAAACACTTCACACATCCCTGTGTGACCTTACAGCTATATCACAGCAAATATTTATGCTTTACATTTGTCATTTTTACATGCATGTAACTTACTACCTTACCCTGTTCAGTGTATATAAAATGACTAAGCTTTATTTGTAAATAAGAATGTCTGACAAAGGGATCTTAGTGTCCTGAAAGCTTACAACTGTATCCACTATTAGTTAGCTATTAAAGGTATCACCTGTACATAACTTTGTTATTTTCTTACAAAATAATTTTTATTTTCTTATTCTTAGAATCAACCTTCAACATATAAAACCCATCTTGCACATGTCTTGTAGTTCCACCTCCTTTTATCCCTTGGTTACCTGAGACTTCCTGCTTCATAGGGTTAATGTGACCAAGCTCAATTATCTGTAATTGGTTATATTTTTTAAATTAGCACAGCATGTAATTAACTCACGAGACAGTCATAACACTAGTGAGTCTTTCACTTTTCACACAGGCCTTGGGCTTTAGAGGAAAAAACACAGCAGGGAGACTTCTGGTTGCCTTTTGTTTGTCTCCGCTGGTAAAAGAACAGATTATTAGGTTATTCCCATGAGCTACTTTAATTGCTGCTGTCAGATTAAAGCAAATTACAATTCATTCAATTGCACTGGGTCCTGCAACACATATAGCACACTCTGCTATTCTTTTATATAGCTCACAAGAAAAGCAGCATCTTGTATATCCTTCTAAACTGTCACTCTGCTATTTCAACTGTAGTTCTGTATGGCTGTATGACATATTTACAAATACGTGCTAAACTGATAGCATAAAAAGCAGACAACACATTATTATATCATGAGTAAAAGCATACTATTGCTTATATATAACAATGAATATGATTACAATCTATCAGGCCATTTGTTTTTGCCAGGATTTTGGCAAAAAAGGGCACTGTTCACTACCATGTGATCACAATAGTGGGTTTTCGGATGTTTCTTGGAGTCGAGAGCATGTTTTCGTTGAAACATGTAGCCGAAATTTTCCCAGTGATCACAACACATTTTATTGATACTTTTCAAAAGTTTTTCAAGGCCTTTTTACATTTATTAAGTTCAACACCTAATGGCACTTGATAAAGTCCCAAAATAGTCTTTTTTTGACATGTGTGCAAGTATTCCAAGACAATTTGTAATAATTCTCATATGTTGTGCATGTGCAAGAAATGTCCACAGACAACATTTTAGAAGTATATTTGTATATGTGGTCTAGCATCATTAAAGCTCTATTCATGGCAACTGTATGGTCCGTCAGCAGTGACCAGTGCACAAATTTACATATCTTTATGTATTTAATACATGATATCCCTTACGGCTAACAGGATCTGTAGGAAAAGCGATAAAACAGAAATCACAATCACAACATTTAGAAATGTCATGTAGCAATCACGTTTTGTAAATGTTTGTCTCTAATTCGCACTCGCATTGTTGTGCTTTTCAGTTTCAGTACGGTCATCTTTATAAACGGGATTTCAATTGGAATCTCAATATCTTAATGGCACTACACTGTTTGCCATTTGGTCTTATTTATTGGCGACCAAGATGACAGTTTTTTGGGTTCTTTTTAATTAGAAGGCACAACAATCATGTTTTTAAAAAATATAGATTTACAATATTCAGGACGCTTTAGTGCTTTACGAATTGCCTGGAGAGCAGCGGATGCCGCGGCGATACTGGTGGATACTGATGGAAAGTGGAGATGACGGTGAAAGCTTGAAGCGACATGGTAGGAGCCATAGTCGCTTGGATGAGAGCACGGATCCTAAGAACGGAAAAAGACAAATCTGCCAAAATCCTGTAGATGTGGAGGTATGTGGTGTAAATGGTGCCAGTTGGTGGATTTTCCGATTGGAGCACTAATAAGAAGGTAAAACCTCTAACCGACAATTACCTCTGGATGTCATTTGAAATAATTAACCTGACCCAGGGTGAAAATACCTTTTAAAACTGCTATCCTGTACCTTTGTATTGTCTGAATGACATTTAAAATCAGTGATGATTAAATATATGGACTGTGGATCCAATAACCGGTTTATGAATTAATCTTGCTAACACTGCAGTGCTTATGCTTTAGAGTTTCATGCATGAACTAACAACTTCCTAACTTTGGACGGAACATAACCAAAGACTGGCCCCTATTTTTAGACATCCAGTACAGAATAGCGTTGTTTTTTGAGAGGTTCTCTTATGTTGTTATAACTTTTTAATAATATTAAATTTATTTTTTTATATGTACATATGTATGCATCTGTGTGCACTACGCCTATTTTCTCTAAACCTGGCCTTGGTTTGTGATATTTAAAGTGTGCTATAATCCCTGTCTCTCTTTTGAAATCATATCAGTATCAGTTTTTGATTTCTTTCTCCTCTTAATTTATATATTACAATAATCAGAACCTTGTGTCACCATATTTTTATAGTAATAAAAATTGTGCAAAGGTAAACCCTGTTCTTAACAGTTTGGTTTTCAAAGCTTTGGAGATGTTGTCATGGTTTTATTTCTGCAATGGATAAAATCTCAGAACTTTTCATGATTTACAGAATGAGAACTGTTAAAATCCCATTTTAGAAGATGAGATACGTTGGGGCCACTTCCTTCTAATTAAAACTTATTTTCCGCAGTGTTTTTCTTGATCTCGGCAAACTAGAAAATGGTGTTTTCTCAATCAATAATTGGAAATAATGGAAAAGAAAAGTATTAAAATGCAATTGTCAATATAGTCATAGTGCAAACATTCTCAGTATACCCATCATGTCTAGATACAAATGGCATTCATATTGTTTACTAGTTATCAGGATGGATTTGGATACAATAGGTAATATCACACAAATTATGATTTCCCTTACACGCTATACAAAAGGGTTGATTAAAAAGAACTGTAATGTAACTTTAAGAGGTGTGCAATGGGCATTGTATATGTCAGTTTTGGTTGGATTACCAGTTTTAATCCCGATAACAAGTACTTAACCAAAAAAAACATTTTTTGGAAATGTTTCTAGTAAAAGCTCATTTTCTGCTTTTTTAGTAACCAAATCCATTTTGTACGTATTATGATCACTCAAAAACACTTCATATTGGCCAAAACCAAAACCTCATTATCAGGAGCCTGACTGAAATGGACCCCAAAGTGTTTAACCAAATCAATAGTAAAAATCAGCTTTAGCAAGGTCTACTGAGACCTAGAGGAACACACTTGGCAGCCAATAACAAGAGGCATATGTGCAAAGTGCCCAATCACCATCTAGCTTCCAGTAGAGCATTGCAGCACTTAAGCCTACCAAGATATGCTTTTCAACAAAAGATACCAAGGGAATAAAGTACATTGAAATCTCTTAAAATTGCATGTTTTGTCTGTTTAAATTTGACTTTCTTATTTTTTTGTGACACTAGCCTCTCCATTTTATTAATTCTTATGTTATTCTACAGGTGCCCATTCTCTAAAGGATGGAGAGACAGGACATTTTGTTTGAAGGCTAGATAGAATACAATTTGAACTAAAGAGACTGGGAAACCTGTTAGTAAATGTTTCCCACTATAACTGATAGATAAGGTGGAATTATTACTCTTAAACATTCACTCTTTTTGATGAAATCTGACCTTTCTGTTGTTCTTCAGAATTAAGAGTGGTATCTTCTGTCCATGGGTCCTTTTGAGAAAACGGGACAGAAGTAAAATTAATTAATATCTTTATACAATTATATACATTCTCCTATATGTCACATGTTAACTTGAACAACTCGCACAAGCCATATGTAAAGTCTAGGAATAAGTCTGTCTTCAACTAATAGCATTGACTGTTGTACTTTATTTTTTCTATTTGGTGAACATTGCTGAGTATCTAATACAATATTGTAATCATCCTGTACACAACTTCTTTTTGACATTTTTTTAGATGCATATAATTTGTGTTTCATTCAAAAAGATTTTACAACCAGATTATCCAAAATGTCATCACTATATCTTTCTTTTAGCAGAGTCTTCATATTAACCATAGCTGGCAGATCATTCATTGCAAAATTGAACATTATTTGTTGAAAAGGGCCCTCCCCTTACAATCATAGGACACTGATATTCTATTGCTGCTGATACTGGGCGTTTCATTTCGGAGATTCCCCCATCTAAACAAAATCTTATGTTTAGACAAGCAAAGCAGACTTGGAATGCTTAAAGGAACATGAAACCCAAAATGTTTCTTTCATGATTCAGACAGAGCATGTGATTTTAAACAGCTTTCAGATTTGGTTCTATTATCTAAATTGCTTCATTCTCCTGGTATCTTTAGTTGAAAAGCATATCTAGGTAGGCGCAGCAATGCATTACTGGGAGCTAGCTGTTGATTGGTGGCTGCACAAAAATGCCTCTTTCATTGGTTCACCAGATGTCTTCAGATAGCTTCCAGTAGTGCATAGCTGCTTCTTCAAAAAAGGATACGAAGAGAATGCAACAAACTGGATAAAAGAAGTAAATTGAAAAGTTGTTTAAAATCACATGCTCTATTTGAATCATGAAAAAAAAATATATATGCTTGGTTTCATGTCCCTTTAAGCACACTTTCAATGGTCAATTGCAGAAAACTCTAGCTTTGCAACTGTTATTAATTCCTTCCTTTCAATTCAGTTACGTCAGGCACTTATACTGTTTTATTTAAATTTAATAAAATATGTTTCTCAAAATGTTTTAAGTGCCTACAGTGTTCTTTAATACATCCTGCTTTAATAAATGTATATTTTACGAACGTGTAAACACAAGAAATGTACTCATTAGCAACAAAAACTGAATATATATAGGGTTAAAAGTATGAATGAGTTATAATGTGTCACTTTTTCAAATGTTTATTTATTTTTATGTTGTGTTTGTTTCCAGAAAGAGTCCAATAATGTAAGATGTAATCAAGTCAAGGTTTGTGCCAATTAAATTGTAGGGTGTACATAGGGTTGCCACCCGTCCCTTAAAATACAGAACACTTATAAGTTACACATGCTGCAGGGTGTGTAGAGAGGAATATGAATAGTCCTGTCCAGAAACACAATACATGTTCCTCCATGTTCCTCCTTACACACTTCCTGTGTAACTCATAAGTATCCAGGAAAACATGGCTAAAGTGGCAACCCTAGGTGTACAGTACGATGCCTCATTGGGGCAGCAAGGCATTGAAGCCAAGTATAAAGTATATCAAAGGTACACTTGTCTATGTATCTTGATCTGATATGGGTTAGATTGTAAATTCTCTCAGCTTGGCCCAAATTATCCTAAAAGGCATTATCAACCAAGCAATGCATCCATAGCAAGCAGCATAAAGGAAACAAAAAGCTCTGATACCTGAAATTGCCCTGCATTACTAATTCTATTCAGTAAGTCAGGGGTATTGCCCAGGGTACAACGATGTCCACTATATTCTGTATTTCTCAATCTTTTTGTCTGCTACCAATATAAACAGATCAATCATTTTACCATCTAGGCTGCAGAGCACTGATTCAACCTACATCATGCCAGAACTGCATGCCACAAATATCTGACACATTTATGCCAGAATCTGACAGAGCAATTATTTGTGAACTTTTACATTTGAATGGCAATGGGCACCCTGGAAAAACTGACATCATTTTAATAAAAGATCTAGATACCTTTCCACATTTAGTTGCCATGCACTATTTAAAGGGATAATAAACCCAATTTTTTTTCTTTAATGATTCAGCATGCAATTTTAAGCAGCTTTCTAATTTACTCCTATTTTCAGTTTTTCTTCGTTCTCTTGCTATCTTTATTTTATAAAAGCAGGAATGTAAAGCTTAGCATCCGGACCATTTTTGGTTCAGAACCTGGGTTATGCTTGCTTATTGGTGGCTAAATAAATAAGTAAATTTGAAAGTTGCTTAAAATTGCATGCTCTATCTGAATCATTAAAGAAAAAAATGTGAGTTTAGTCTCCCTTTAAGGTAAATAAAGCAATATGACCTCTAAAAGCCCCTCTATGTGCACCACTTCAGCAAAAACCTTTTACTGGAGAACTTACAGATCTGTATTGCTTATAAATGATTTATATTTTTAATAAGTTATGTAGCGTAAAAGGGTTATGTTACATAATGTAAATAGAAGGATTGGGGAATCAAATCATTACCTAAACACTAAACAAGAGATCTGGTTTGGACACATTTTGTGCAAAAATCATCTGAACTTTAAACCAAGATATATATCTATTTCTTCATAGTGATGGTGGATGCGTTAACAATTCATTTTTTTGCCAAGATTTGGAGTTGTATCAAGATATCCTCATAACAATGTACTTTAAGTGAATCTTATCATTTGTATTTTTTATCTACTAATACAATTTTGAATTCTGGATGATTTAAAAGTGGCCTTCCTGCAATGCTAAACTGCCTACAGTTTACAGAACTCATTGCAGCAGTAGAAACATTGTTTGATGTTAGGTCTTAAAGGGACAGTCTACTCCAGATTTTTTATTGTTTAAAAAGATAGATAATCCCTTTATTACCCATTCCCCAGTTTTGAATAACTAATGCGGTTATATTAATATACTTTTTACCTCTGTGATTACCTTGTATCTAAGCCTCTGCAGACTGCCCCTTAATTCAATTCTTTTAACAGACTTGCATTTTAGCCAATCAGTGCCCTCTCATAAGTAACTCCACAGGCATGAGCACAATGTTATCTATATGGCAGACATCAACTAACGCCCTCTAGCTGTGAAAAACTGTCAAATGCATTGATAAGGGGTGACCTTAAAGGGCTTAGAAATTAGCATACGAGCCTACCTACAGTAGGTTTAGCTTTCAACAAAGAATACCAAGAGAAAAAAAGCAAATTTGATGATAAAAGTGAATTGGAAAGCTGTTTAAAATTACATGCCCTATTAATTTTGACTAGACTGTCCGTTTAATGGAGACATGCAAATGTATTTTCTTTCTCTAGTTTTCTTCTAATAACTGTAATAATTGTAAACCATGGAGCAGGGATTATCAACCTTTTTGTGTGCCATGATCCCCTTTGGAAGTCTGGTGTGCAATGCACCCTTTCTAGGATTACAAAGGTAATTGTACTGAAATACAGTTATCAAAATTATAGTCCAATTAAAAAAAAATTTTTTTTACTTTTAGCAGTAACAACTGTAATGTGATATGAAAATTTCTACTGTTCACAGCTACTGCTAATACTAATTGTTTTATACCTGAAATCTAATGGATTTGATGCCAGAAATCTATTCACGCACTCTTTTGATTCCTGCTATGGAGGCTTTTGGAACCCACTACTTGGAAATTACATTCTGTTTCCAATGGAATTAATGCCAATTGTGTAAGATCACAGATTATGTACTCACCTTGTCATCATAATTTTCGTTCCTTATAAAGGGTTCTGTTTGTTGGTGGTGATCCAAGTATAGGCGCTCTACCGCTCTCCTGGAAAAAAAAAAGATGCTCTATTATAGTAGTCTCACAGAAACAAACGAGTTGAACCGCTGGTGAAGATCCACCACTAGATTTATCATATGTATTACATGTACTAACATTAGTGTAATCAGCTGTAAATTAGTTTTATCTATCACATTGTTATTGCCAACAACCTTTGAACTCTTAGCAATAGATATGAAACAAATTCATCAATCCCTTCATTATATGGAAAATTCTTCTTTATAAATGTCATTTATTATAGCACAACCTCGCTTTTCCTATGAATTATAAAAGAAGCAGCTGATCGTAGAGAAACAATAAATAGAACCTAATATTATGTATCATGAGATAAAAATTGTTAAACTAAAATGTAACTGATGTGTATACATTTAAATGAGGGATAAGCATTGATTTTAATTTGCCTGCAAAGTTTGAATGGGTGAACATATTTGGCAAATTTGTCTGTCACGCAAATCACTTTAATAGTTGAAAATATAATTTTTTTTAATATAATTTTATTGAAGACAAGAATACAATAAATCGTAAAACATATGACATTTCAGATATAGGGCTAGATTACAAGTGGAGCACTAATTGATTGCATGCCCGTAAACAGGAAAATTTGCCCTTTTACGGGCGTACCATAATTAACCAGCCATTACAAGTGGCTGGTTATTGCTACTGTGAGCTCGCCAAAGCATTTAGTGCTTAAAAAATTAAGGTCAGAGGTCAGACCTCTGGTTAATTTATAAAATGTCCACCCAATTGCCCCCAAAATATATTGTGAGGTCCCGTTTTGAAAATCGAAAAATGTAGCATTTTTTATTTTTCTTGAAACCTCCCCCACCTGCACTAAGCAGTTTTAAGAGGTTAAAGTGAGCAGGTCTGGGGTGTTAGAAAAAAAACCGACACTGAAAAGTGCCTTTTCATAGCGGTTTATGGGGAACTGTGTGTTCCCTGTAAATATATATGTATATGCTTATATACACATATTAACACATACATATATATGAATATATGCATATATATTTAAATCTGCTGCCCATCACTGCTCAACTTACCCCCTTTTCATGCACTTAGTTTTCATGCTTTGTGGAAGCGTGCTCTTGTGAGCGCAAAGCTTTCCTGCAATGCGAACGTGAGGTCATGTTTGCATTGCGGGCCACTTCTAATACCTGCGCACATTTGCGTGCGCTGGTATTACGAGTGGAGCACAAATATCGTGCTTGTGAAAAGGGCAATTTTGAGCTCCACTTGTAATTTGGCCCATAATATGACTACTACAAAAAATATAAGCTACCTTGATCAAACATCAAAGAAAAACAAGAAATCATTTACAATTACAATATTATAAAAGAGTCTAACAATATGGTATGATATAAACAGTTTGAGTACTGGTTAGACTCTAGGAGTATACAGTGAGAATAAATGGTACCGTAACAGTATGGTATGAAAAAGTATTTTTAATATAATAAAATATATTGCTGTTAGAACATTAAAAATAATAAAACCAAAGAACTGAAAGAACATGTGATAGCAACTGGTACGTCATAAAATGAAAAATGTAAGAAAGGAGGTCAATGACCTTAATAGGTTAAATGGTATAATAGATTTGGGATCACATGAATGAAGAGTAAAAGTGTGTGTGTGTGTGTGTGGGGGGGGGGAGGTATATGCTCAACATCATCACTCCCCCCCCCTTATATTATAAATGTGTAATTCAACTGTAAAGATAAAAGTTCTCCAATAAAATCTCTTCTCCCACAGTCTCTCTCCCCAGGTCATCGGGCTACATTAAGAGTTGTAATGTAAGCTTGCCTTTTTCTCATAAAACTACTAATCCTATTGGAAACCTCTCGTTTGATGTCAGCTTGTTTGATAAATAGTTGTTTAAGTAGTTTTCTTTTTTTTCTTTTTCAAAAGAGCTTTATTGAACTGTTTGACAGTACAAAATATTTTACATTACAAACATAGTAGATCAAGTTGCCAACAAGTACCATCCATCATGTACGATGCATATGAAACCTTGACCGTGCTTTTAACCTGATCATATTGTAACAGTTCAATTGAGACCAGGGTTTAAGTTTCAGATAAGCTCAATAGTTTTTTATTTTTCTTGTGTCTACATTAAACATTTTAGGCTTAATAGGAAATTTGTTACAGATAATCTGTAACTTAATAACATATAAACAATACGAAAGCTGGAAAAGAAGTAATAACTGATTCCTGAGCAATAAGGGGGGGGGGAAGGGGGAAATACCATTCCTCCACTCTCTCGCCACATCCTCCTCTCCAGCAGCAGTCCCTCCCATACGAGGCTGGTCTTTGTACCCGAGACTCATGTATGATTCCCTTTCCATGTTTGCACCATGTATTCATGAATATCTACCCTCCCATCTCTTAGATATCTGAATTTCTCTAAATGTAATAGTCGTTCCACTTGCGTTTTGCACTCCTCAACTGTTGGAACAATAGGGGACCTCTAGTTTCTGGGTATCAACATTTTTGCACTATTCAGCATCAAAAAAAGTAGATCTCGTCTGTGCCTAGCCCTCAATTTAGGGAGACCGTGGAACAGTAGTGTTTGAGGGCAGTTGAGAACCATTGTGTTCAGTTTAGAACCCACAATCCCGAGAACCTTTGACCAAAAATCTTTTATTTTGTCGCCTCCCCACCAGATGTGTGTCAGAGTGCCTGTCTCCCCGCACCCCCTCCAGCATCTGTCATCCGAGTGTAGAACGTTCTCAGTCTCTGAGGAGTGAGGTACCACCTCGACAGAAACTTGTAATTTATTTCTATGATTCTAGCAGAGACCGAAGATCTCATGTGGTTTACAAATATTTTGTTCCAGTCCTTGTTAGAAATGTTGGTATCTAGTTCTACCATCCATTTTAGGGTGTATGAGGGTGGAGTATTGTCATTCCTATTTAAAAGTAACCTGTATGGGGGAGTGTCCAAGTAGCGGCTCTGAGCGGTAGCATTTTTCTAGAGCTCCGGGAGAAGAGCTTATAATTCACCGGTTATTGCTTAATATTTACAGCAACGAGAGCTCACACGACTGGATTCGTGTACATACAAGATTACTAACACTATATATACCAAGATTGCTGTATTAATGACCCCGGGGTCAAAAAAGGACACCTGAGGCCTGTAGCGGCGGCGAACCTACAGGCGGCGCCTCCCCCCCCCCGGATTCCCTGGGGTGTATGGCCGGAGCTGTTTGCATTTTTGCTTAGTGTCGACACACTAGATCGCCTGCAACTTCTTACAACGTTGCTGTTAACAGCGGACTCCTACGCAACACAATAAAAATTAGAAAGGACACTGATCTCTACAGCTACCATGCGAGATAAACCCCTTCTTGACAAGTGGGACATGTTTCTCACCAGATTAAAATAACTATTTCAACCACTAATAGAGAAGGCGCTGTCTGAGAGCGAGCTACAACTTCCTATAAAAAGAATACCTATAGTTACAGCCCCAGTGCAAACTACACAGCAAACTATGGGCCAGAGATCCAAACTATGCACGGAGCCCACAAAGGTTGCCGCACTCAACACACAGATAAATGGAGAGCCCCCGCAGCTAGATAATACTCTACTACCTCTGCCCATACCAGATGAACAGAACGGGTTGACAGATGGCGCCTACCGGAACAGTCCAAATACAGCGTGTCTTCTCCCAATGCAGAGGGATGAGCTGCAGCAGCGTAGCCATCAAACCAAGATGGCGCCCGAAAAAATGGAAGTACTAAGACGCAGCAGTAAAGGATATAAAGAAGGTGTGGAGGAAACATATGGTCTTCGCCTGGAGATAGCACATCTGCTTTACCAGAGTGGGCTCAAGTCGGAGCCAGCGGAACTGCCTTGGAGCCCTGGGGGGAGCTCCGGGGGGACCGTGATCTCTGATGTCTCAAGTTCACTGCTTTTTAGCGATCTTCCAGAAATCTTCTTGAAATTTGCGCGGCAAGATTTGGATTCCACAAAACAATGCAGCATAAAGCAGATCTGGAGCCTGCTACAAAAAAAATCTTCTATGATAATGGAACAAGATAGAGCAGGACCAGTAGGAAGACATATCAGCTCATCTTTGACCGCACCAAGTTCAAAATCTAAGATAGGACACCTACCATGGGTGTTTGCTGTTACCTAGCAAACGCCATATAGAGCAAACAGAGTGGAGAACATTAGGACTCTAGCTAAGTATCTTAAAGGGACACTGAACCCATTTATTTCTTTCATGATTCAGATAGAGCATGCAATTTTAAGCAACTTTCTAATTTACTCCTATTATCAATTTTTCTTTGTTCTCTTTCTATGTTTATTTGAAAAATAAGGCATCTAAGCTATTTGTTTAGTTCAGGACCCTTGAAAGCAATTATTCATTGGTGGATGAATTTATGCACCAATCAGCAAGAACAACCCAGGTTGTTCACCAAAAATGGGCCGGCATCTAAACTTACATTCTTGCATTTCAAATAAAGATACCAAGAGAATAAAGAAAATGTGATAATAGGACTAAATTAGAAAGTTGCTTAAAATTGCATGCTCTATCTGAATCACAAAAGAAAAAAAATTGGGTTCAGTGTCCCTTTAACCCCTTAATGACCACAGCACTTTTCCATTTTCTGTCCGTTTGGGACCAAGGCTATTTTTACATTTTTGAGGTGTTTGTGTTTAGCTGTAATTTTCCTCTTACTCATTTACTGTACCCACACATATTATATACCGTTTTTCTCGCCATTAAATGGACTTTCTAAAGATACCATTATTTTCATCATATCTTATAATTTACTATAAAAAAAATTATAAAATATGAGGAAAAAATGGAAAAAAACACACTTTTTCTAACTTTGACCCCCAAAATCTGTTACACATCTACAACCACAAAAAAACACCCATGCTAAATAGTTTCTAAATTTTGTCCTGAATTTAGAAATACCCAATGTTTACATGTTCTTTGCTTTTTTTGTAAACTATAGGGCCATAAATACAAGTAGCACTTTGCTATTTCCAAACCATTTCTTTTCAAAATTAGCGCTAGTTACATTAGAACACTGATATCTTTCAGGAATCTCTGAATATCCATTGACATGTATATATTTTTTTTTAGTAGACAACCCAAAGTATTGATCTAGGCCCATTTTGGTATATTTCATGCCACCATTTCACCGCCAAATGCAATCAAATACAAAAAATCGTTCACTTTTCACAAATATTTTCACAAACTTTTGGTTTCTAACTTAAATTATTTACAAACAGCTTGTGCAATTATGGCATAAATTGTTGTAAATTCTTATCTGGGATCCCCTTTGTTCAGAAATAGCAGACATATATGACTTTGGCGTTGCTTTTTGGTAATTAGAAGGCCGCTAAATGCCACTGCGCACCACACGTGTATTATGCCCAGCAGTGAAGGGGTTAATTAGGGAGCATGTAGGGAGCTTTTTGGGATAGTTTTAGCTTTAGTGTAGTGTAGTAGACAACCCCAAGTATTGATCTAGGCCAATTTTGGTATATTTTATGCCACCATTTCACCGCCAAATGCGATCAAATTAAAAAAAAAGTTAAATTTTTCTCAATTTTAGGTTTCTCACTGAAATTATTTACAAACAGCTTGTGCAATTATGGCACAAATGGTTGTAAATGCTTCTCTGGGATCCCCTTTGTTCAGAAATAGCAGACATATATGGCTTTGGCATTGCTTTTTAGTAATTAGAAGGCCTCTAAATGCCGCTGCGCATCACACGTGTATTATGGCTAGCAGTGAAGGGGTTAATTATGTAGCTTGTAGGGAGCTTGCAGGGTTAATTTTATCTTTAGTGTAGAGCTCAGCCTCCCACCTGAAACATCAGACCCCCTGATCCCTCCCAAACAGCTCTCTTCCCTCCCCCACCCCACAATTGTCCCCGCCATCTTAAGTACTGGCAGAAACTCTGCCAGTACTAAAATAAAAGGTATTTGGCCATTTAAAAAAAAAAAAAAAAGCATATTTACATATGCTGATGTGTATGATCCCCCCTTAGACCCCAACCTCACTGATCCCCCACCTAACAGCTCTCTAACCCTTCCCCTCTGCCTTAATGGGCGCCATCTTGGGTACTGGCAGCTGTCTGCCAGTACCCAGTTTTGCAAAAAATTTGCCATTTTATTAAAAAAAAAGCCATTTTCTGTAGTGTAGCTTTCCCCCCCACCAAGACCAACCCCCCACCCCTTCCAGATCCCTTAGAATATATTTTTAATGTTTAAACTTTATTTTTTTTGTTTACTTTTTACTTTGTTTTTCTGTAGTGTAGCGGTTCCCACCCGCTCCCGCCCCGTGCACGCGCCCGCCCTCCAACCCCCGTGCACGCCCCCGTGGGTCCCGCCCCCGATCCCGCCCCCCTCCACTCCATACACAACATCGATGGCCGCCCACCCGCCTCCCACGTAAGCTCCCACCCACCAACGACACCGGCCATCGATGTCCGGTGCAGAGAGGGCCACAGAGTGTCTCTCTCTGCATCGGATGGCCAAGGGGGGTTATTGCAGGATGCCTCCATATCGAGGCATCACTGCAATAACCGTAAAGCAGCTGGAAGCGAGCAGGATCGCTTCCAGCTGCTTTCCAGACCAAGGACGTACGCCACACGTCCTCGGTCATTAAGTGTATTTTTTTTGAGGACGTGTGGCGTACGTCCTTGGTCGTTAAGGGGTTAACGACCGAGGACGTGCAGTCTACGTCCTCAAAAAAAAGGCAGTTAACGCCTGAGGACGTACCCTGCACGTCCTCGGTGTGGAAAGCAGCTGGAAGCGATCCTGCTCGCTTCCAGCTGCTTTCCGGTTATTGCAGTGATGCCTCGATATCGAGGCATCCTGCAATAACCATTTTTAGCCATCCGATGCAGAGAGAGCCACTCTGTGGCCCTCTCTGCACCGGACATTAACGGCTAGGTTCTTTGGTGGGTGGGAGCCGGTGTGGGAGGCGGGTGGCGGCCATCGATGGCCCTGGATGATGCTGAGGGGGGCGGGATCGGGGCGGAGATGCCCGGGTGCGATCAGGGGCGCACGCGCGTGCACGGGACGGTGGGGGCGGGGGCGTGCACGGGGAGGGAGCGGGTGGGAACCGCTGCACTACAGAAAAAGTAGCAGTAAAATTGACAGAAAAGGGGAAAAAAAGTTGGGGAAAAAAATATCAGGCAGGTGGTGGGGGTTGGTCTGTGGGGGGGGGGAAGCTACACTGCAGAAAATAAAAATAAAAACAAAAAAAAAAACTTTTTATTTTGCAAAATGGGTACTGGCAGACAGTACCCAAGATGGCCCCCAATAAGGCAGATGGGGAGGATTAGAGAGCTGTTTTGGGGGGGGGATCAGGGAGGTTGGGGGCGAAGGGGGGATGCTACACCACAGCATATGTAAATAAATATGCTTAAAAAAATAAATAAAAAACTTTTATTTTAGTACTGGCAGACTTTCTACCAGTACTTAAGATGGCGGGGACAATTGTGGGGTGGGGGAGGGAAGGGAGCTGTTTGGGAGGGATCAGGGGGTCTGATGTGTCAGTTGGGAGGCTGATCTCTACACTAAAGCTAAAATTAACCCTGCAATCTCCCTACAAACTACCTAATTAACCCCTTCACTGCTAGCCATAATACACGTGTGATGCGCAGCAGCATTTAGCGGCCTTCTAATTACCAGAAAGCAACGCCAAAGTCATATATGTCTGCTATTTCTGACCAAAGGGGATCCCAGAGAAGCATTTACAACCATTTGTGCCATAATTGCACAAGCTGTTTGTAAATCATTTCAGTGAGAAACCTAAAATTGTGAAAAATTCAATGTTTTTTTTTATATTTGATCACATTTGGCGGTAAAATGGTGGCATGCAATATACCAAAATGGGCCATGATCAATACTTTGGGTTGTCTGCTACACTACACTAAAGCTAAAATTAACCCTACAAGCTCCCTACAAGCTCTCTAATTAACCCCTGCACTGCTGGGCATAATACACGTGTGGTGCGCAGCGGCATTTAGCGGCCTTCTAATTACCAAAAAGCAATGCCAAAGCCATATATTTCTGCTATTTCTGAACAAAGGGGATCCAAGAGAAAAATTTACAACCATTTATGCCATAATTGCACAAGCTGTTTGTAAATAATTTCAGTGAGAAACCGAAAGTTTGTGAAAAAGTGAACGATTTTTTGTATTTGATCACATTTGGCGGTGAAATGGTGGCATGAAAGATACCAAAATTGGCCTAGATCAATACTTTGGGATGTCTTCTAAAAAAAAATATATACATGTCAAGGGATATTCAGGGATTCCTGAAAGATATCAGTGTCCCAATGTAACTAGCGCTAATCTTGAATAAAATGGTTTGGAAATAGCAAAGTGCTACTTGTATTTATGGCCCTATAACTTGCAAAAAAAGAAAAGAACATGTAAACATTGGGTATTTCTAAACTCAGGACAAAATTTAGAAAATATTTAGCATGGGTGTTTTTTGGTGGTTGTAGATGTGTAACAGATTTTGGGGATCAAAGTTAGAAAAAGTGTTTTTTTTAATTTTTTTCTCATATTTTATAATTTGTTTATAATAAATTATAAGATATGATGAAAATAATGGTATCTTTGGAAAGTCCATTTAATGGCGATAAAAACGGTATATAATATGTGTGGGTACAGTAAATGAGCAAGAGGAAAATTACAGCTAAACACAAACACCGCAAAAATGTAAAAATAGCCTTGGTCCCAAACGGACAGAAAATGGAAAAGTGCTGTGGTCATTAAGGGGTTAATCTTGCCATATCCTAAGTAAAAAGTTTTGTTCCGTCTTAGAATGTTGTTATCTATGCACATGAGGATTAAGAGTTGTTCGGGTGGCAACGTTTGTTATATATTGTTTACTTTAATTCTTACGTATAGAAATTCACCATAGTTCCTTATACACAACGGATGGGTGGAGAAAAGCAGAATCTCCATTAAGGTGCTTACAACTCATGCATTTATCTTAACTGAAGTCCTAACCTAGCATGCATATATAGTTGTTTAGCGAAGTGCCCTTGCTCTCCTTTATACTTTGTAGACAGGTGTGTGCTCTGGGGGTTAGTGGGGGGCCCCTGGGTAAAACATTACTCAAGTTACACAGAAGGTGGGCTATCAGAACTCACGGAAAGCCAAATCAGGCGGTGGTGCAGACACCTTAACGCTGTCTTGTCTGGCGGTCTGCGGCCAGGACTGTGAGCTAAACATAACACGTACAGAATACTGCACCTATGCCATTAACGCCATCTTCAGACATATATATAACTCATTAACATAGCAACTGACCCATAGTTAATCACCCTTTTCCTTTTAGCTTACTTTTATAAATATGGAAAATCAACTTACACTCTCGGACTGAGTCTATAGATTAGTCTGCATGAATGGGAAGTCTGTCATTCCAAAGTAGTTATGCATTACTTATCTAAAAAAGCTACATGCATAGTTTCTAATTTCATGTCATTTATTTACAACAGTGAGTTTTATTTATCTATATTATAATTGCTCCATGGTTAATAGTGTGTGTCGAGACGTTATGTGTATATACTATGTTTAGCTCTGGTTTCAGTATCTGGACTAAAATCTGCTTACATCACATCTGTAACGATCCCCTTTAAGTAAGATACTGATTTCCTTTGTTCTTGAGATATAACATCCCCTGGACTTTATCAAAATCACTTGAAAAAGTCCAAGAATGACCTAATATATCAAATCTGGGGAAGAAAAACGAGGACTTTAATTCAATATAAAAAAAGGTAACCTGTATGTAAGTTATATTAAGTGTTTAGGTAGTGGGTTCAACAGGCACAGCTTCTCGAATGTGGTGAGGTCTCTGAGGAGCTTTATGTTGTGTGTGTGGGTGTCAACATAATGCCTGATTTGGGCATAAGTGAACCAGGGGATACGTGTACCAGATTCTTGTAGTTCAGAAAGAGTTTTCATTTTATTTCCTGTTGTAAAATGATAAATGGTTGACCGTCTCATATGCTCCGGTGTTTATCGGAGTGCATATGTGCTGTCTATAGATAACTTTGGGTTACCTAGAAGGGGTGTCAGTGGTGAGTAGTCCGACGATATATGCGGGTGTGTAGCTATGATTTTCTGCCATTGAGAATAGAACTCCACTATAATCAGGCAATTATCTATTATCTTGGGCCTAAATTTTAGCCCAGCTCAGAGAGCCTAGGTTGTCAACCCAGAGGATCTCTCTAGAAAGTTGAATCCATGACTTATCTGATTAAAAATATATCAGATACTTATCTGATTAGTTCCCACACCATTCAGCTTGAAGCTGTAAAGCAATGGCCTTCCTATACAAGTCCTACTTTCCTTGGTAAGATGTAGTGTATTTCTGCTTACTCTTGGTTCAACGCTACCCCATATATATTTATCTATGGCTGCTTGAAGCTTTTTGATGAAGGCAGGGTGCAAATTGATTGGGTGTTTGTAAATTGTATAATATTCTGGGTAGGATGTTAATTTTGTCACTCCAATGTTCCCCAACCAAGAGATGTTTTTTATTTTCCAAGAGGAAAGATCCCTGGTTATGGTGTCTAACAGGGGTGTATAATTCACCTCAAACAACTCATCTGGTGTAGGTGTCAGGAATATACCTAGGTATTTCAGTTTGTGTTTTTGTATTTTTAGCGGGCAGCCTCTCAAGGCACGACCCAGCTCCAGGGTTGATGTGGAGATGTTTAGTAATTCCGAATTCTCCAGATTTAATTGAAAGTTGGAAACTTGTTTATAATCCGCAAATTCCCTCAGAGAGTTCAGCAAAGATGTAGAGGGGGAGGAGAGAGTAAAAAGGATATCGTCCGCATACATGGACAGTTTATACTCCCTCCCCCTACCTCTACGCCCAAGATCAAAGTGTTGTTTCTTATTCTCTGTGATAGGACATCGACAGAAAGGGCAAACAGCAGTGGTGACAATGGGCACCCCTGCCTTGTTCCATTATTAATTTGGAAAGGTTTAGAGAGAATTCCATTGACTTTTACCTGCGCCGAAGGCTGTGAATACAGTGAAAAGATTTTACGAATAAATTTAGGGCCAAATTGCGTGTGTGACAGAGTGGCCCTGAGAAAATCCCAGTCCACCCTGTCAAACGCCTTTTCCGCATCTGTTGAGATAAGCATCATGGGAATCATGGGAATCTGATTATGTTTCGCATGCGAGATGAGTTGGACTAATTTGATCGTATAATCCCGAGCTTCACGTCCGGGCACAAATCCTGCTTGATCCGGTTAAATCAATTTTGGAATCTATTAAGGCGCTTCGCTAATATTTTTGCAAATAACTTTACGTCCACATTCAGGAGTGAGATGGGCATGAAATTTTCAGGTTTGTTTGTTTTTTTTCCCTTGCTTGGGTAACACTGTTATGTGGGCTGTTAACATAGATGGAGGGAAGCCATTAGTGCTCTCTAGAGAGTTAAATAAATTGGGAGATACTGTTTGTAGTACTTGGCACTAAAGCCATCTGGGCCAGGGCTTTTTCCCCCTGGGATGTCCTTAATTGTCCTTGCTACTTCCTGAGCTGTAATAGGTTCCTCCATAGAGGAAGCTTCTTCTAGTGTTAAGGTTGTGAGATTCACCTCCATAATGTAAGTTTGAATTCTCTGGTTGTCTTGGTCTGCATGGGTGTCTGTTTTATCAATGTTATAGAGTGCACTATAGTATGACTGGAACGTGTCCGCAATAGTGGCAGAAGAGGTCTGTGATCTACCTGTCGCGTCAGTCATATTGTGAACAGGTGTTCGAGGTGTTTTCTCTTTAGCGCCCTTGCAAGTAATTTCCCTGCTTTATCTCTATGTTCATAATACAAATGTTTTAAACGTAAGGCATTTCTTTGATGCTCCTCTTTCAAAATGATTTTAATATCTTCTGTAGCTTGTTGGAGTTTTAGTGATAGGTATGTGTTGGATGGATCTTTTTTGTGTGCAGTTTTCAGAATTTTAACTTGTTGTATAAGATTATCAAATTTTACTCTATTTTGTTTGAGCAGTTTCGCTCTTTGCATAAGTACCCCCTTATAATGCATTTATGCGCCTCCCAGACAGTAACTTCAGCAACCTCAGGGGAACAGTTTAGGGTAAAGTATTCTTTTAATGCTTTCTCCATGTCTAAATTCACTATGGGATTATCAAGTATGTAATCATCTAATTTCCACATGAAGGGTCTATCTGGGGCAGTGCTCCAAGAAAGGGTGCAGTGTATGGGAGCATGATCTGACCACGTGATTTGATGTATCCCTGCCGATAGCAAAGAAGTAGTTTTCTTTTTAATTGATTAAGAGTTGTGGATTTTTTAGTTGTCCAGTGTTGGAGAACACATTCTCTACCCAACAAGATATTCAATGAAACAATACTATGGATTTTAGAGGTCTGTGCCATTTTAAAAATCACTTGCAGACTCTCCAGTAATGTGACGAATACCCCAGCTACCCCAACAGGGTAGCTCTGCCAAAAGGGTCCTGCTTCCTCCCTGCTGACTGCAGCTGTGTAGCCACCAAGTGATTACAGCCAGTAGCCCACCCTGATACCAGACAGCACCAGCATTCAGGATCCAACCCTGTGACAGACTCCGGCTACCCCAACTGGGTAGCTCTGCCAGAGGGTCCTTTCTATCCCTGACAACAGGTCCCTATGTAGCAGAGAAAGTGATTATAGCAGGAGCCCACCCAAAGAACTAGACAGACTAGCATTCAGGTGAAACAAGAACTGCTTTTATTATGAAACACACTCGCCTTATATACACACACAAAGGGTCTTATCTGACTCTCAAATCTCTCGCCATTCCCACCCCTCCAGACAGGCTAGCTCCGGCCATAGCAGCCACAGTCTCATACAGTCCCAGGACCCAGAGGTGGTTGTTTCGGGATGATCCTGGGAGAGAGGCGGCACTTCCAGGATGTCGTTTAAAAGCTCTCAGTTCCCAGATGCCACAGTCCAAAGTGGAGTGATCCGTTACTGGGGACCGGAGTTACAGCCCGGTAAAGATAGGGGGCGGTAGGGGTGTCCAAAAACCCTGGTTCCCAAAGGAGCTCTCCTCCGGTAATTCTCTCACCTCTTGTACTCCCTAGGGGCTACTGATCCCCAGAAGAGCAGAGCTCTGGGGCAAAGGACTGCTGGAGCGACCAGGGTTAAAGCTAGCGGGTGTTTGGCCTTGATGTGGCCGACCAGCAGTTTCAGGAGCCCAGCCAGCCTAGGAGGGTTTTCCTAGTCAGAGATCAGCTCTTCTCTGACAAGATACAACACAGCAAAACAACACACAGCAAGAGTCAGTGAGATCTTGTAAGCCAAGAAATGGCCAAATCTGGTGTAAAAGGAAGTTAGCCAGGTAGTAGGGGGGGTGGGGTGAAGCCTGGGTGGTCTGGTATCTGTGACATCTCCCCCTTCTAGTTCAGCAGACCCAGCAAGACCCATAACAGGTAAGCCTGGGGCTGTCCGACGGTGGCCCTCCACTTGTCACTTGTGGGGAGAGCTCATCCCATCCCTCCTGTACGTGGGGCATCCATGGTGTTTCCTGCTGGTCTTCATTCCCTGTGCCTGGGGCACATGTATAGTCACCCAATGCAGAGTCCTAAACAAGTTTTCAAAGGCCGGCTCCAAAACAGTAGCTCTCCCACAAGTCCCAGTGTCTTTAAGTCCCATGGTCACACTGCCTCCCTCTGTGACACCTGGCCAAGTACCTGCCGACCCACCCATAAACAAAGCCATTGCCAGTTTCCCGGCTGTAGGTTGAAGTTGCTCCTTGGTGGGGCAGGCAAAGCTAGGGTGCCCAAACTTGTTGCACCAACTGCATGATCGGGTATCCCCTCTGCCCAATGCGACGCCTGCCCCCTGTAAGAAATCCTCCTGGATGGGTATAGGGTAGGGATCATGCCAAGCTGCTGGGGAGAGAGACCGGCTGTCTCGTCTCCTGGGAAGGGTATCTGCCACTGGGGAGGGCGGTTGACTACCTCCGTTCAGTGGGAAACTGCTCTGCCGCTGGGGATGGAAACCAACTGTCTCCTCTCCCAGGTAGGGGTTCTGTGGAAGGGGAGGAAGGCAGATTACCTCCACTCTCAGGGAACGGTTCTGCCACTGGGGAGAGAAGCCAACTGCCGTTTCTCCCTGCACCTCGCTCTGCCGCTGGGGAGAGAGAACGTCTGTCTCCTCTCCCAGGAAGGGGTTCTGTTGACGGGGAGGGAGGATGACTACCTCCACTCCCGGGGAATGGCTCTGCCGCTGGGGAGAGAAGCCGACTGCTGTCTCTCCCTGCACCTGGCTCTGCCGTGGGGAGAGAGACTGACTGTCTCCTCTCCCAGAAAGGGGTTCTGTTGAAGGCGAGGGAGGACGTTTACCTCCGCTCCGGGGGATGGCTCTGTTGCTGGTGAGAGAAACCGACTGCCGTCTCTCCTGGTACCTGGCTCTGCTGCTGGGGAGAGAGATGGACTGTCTCCTCTCCCAGGAAGGGGTTCTGTCGTAGGGGAGGGAGGATGACTACCTCCACTCTCAGGGGATGGCTCTGCCGATGGGGAGAGAAACTGACTGCCGTCTCTCCCTGCACCTGGCTCTGCTGTTGGGGAGGGAGACTGACTATCTCCTCTCCCAGGAAGGGGTTCTGTTGCTGGGGAGAGAGGTCGATGACTTCCGCTCCTTGGTTTCCCAGAGCTGCTGCAGGTGCTGGGCAGAGGCCAGCGACTCTCTTACCTGTTGCCAGCACTTCTGCTGGGGTGGCTCCCTTGTCCAAGACCATAAGGTTGCTGATCTGTATCTAGCAGCTCTTTGTTGCTTATTCCTTGTTACCACTCCTCGGAGGCCAACCACCAGGATTCCCAGACTGCTGCACCACAGCTCCGTGCAGAATCCATGGCATACTGCTGAACGTGGCCTAGCAGCCTCTTGTATGCCTTTTGCAGTTTCCATTCCTGGCCACATAGATAATCCTTGTTGGCTTGCAGCCAGGGTACCCCCGAGAGATCCAGCTGCCTCTCTCTGTACTCGCTCCCAAAGTCTAGGTCCTTTAGCATCTTTTCATATAGTAATCTAGGGCCACCGAAGTCAAAGGCACCCTCCAGCCATGGCTGTACTTGCATAGTGTGCCACCAGAGGGCTCGGTAGCCGTCCTTCTGCACCCCCTCATTCTGGATCAATCTATCCAATTCAGACAGCCATTCCTCACTGGGCTGCTCTCCCAGCAAAGGCACTCGTAAGTCCTACTGGAGGTTGTACCCTTCCTCCCAATTGGGGAGGGTCGATATCCGATAGCCCTGCTTTTGTTGAAGAACCTCTCTCCAGAGTTGCCGGCGGAAAAAGTCCCTTTCTGCCAGCAGGTCCCAATACATACTAGGACCATCCAGCTGGGCCAGCACCTCCCGTAATCTCCTTAGGAGCTCGGCTTCTATAGTTATCAGCTACTGTGGCACTTCTCCTCAATCAGCAGGAACCGTGTGAAGGAAGCAGATTCTGCCGCTGCCAACCAATGTGACGGAAGCTCCAGCTACCCCGACTGGGTAGTTCTGCCAAAAGGGTCCTGCTTCCTCACTGCTGACTGCAGCTATGTAACCAGCAAGTGATTACACCCAGTAGCCCACCCTGATACCAGACAGCACCAGTATTCAGGATCCCACCCTGTGACAGACTCTGGCTACCCCGACTGGGTAGCTCTGCCAGAGGGTCCTTCCTATCCCTGACAACAGGTCGCTATGTAGCAGAGAAAGTGATTATTGCAGGAGCCCACCCAAAGAACTAGACAGACTAGCATTCAGGTGAAACAAGAACTGCTTTTATTGTGAAACATACTCTCCTTATATACACACACAAAGGGTCTTATCTGACTCTCAAATCTCCCACCATTCCCGCCCCTCCAGACAGGCTGGCCATAGCAGCAACAGTCCCACAGAGTCCCAGGACCCAGAGGTGGTTGTTTTGGGGTCATCCCAGGGGAGGGGCAGCACTTTCAGAGTGTCGTTTGAAAGCTCTCAGTTCCCAGATGCCACAGTTCAAAAGCGGTGTGATCTGTTACTGGGGACCGGAATTACAGCCCAGTAACAATAGGGGGGTAGGGGTGTCCAAAAACCCTGGTTCCCAAAGGAGCTCTCCTCCGGTAATTCTCCCACCTCTTGTACTCCCTAGGGGCTACTGATCCCCAAAAGAGCAAAGCTCTGGGGCAAAGGGCCGCTGGAGTGACCAGAGTTAAAGCTAGCGGGTGTTTGGCCTTGATGCAGCCGACCAGCAGTTCCAGGAGCCCGGCTAGCCTAGGAGGGTTTTCCTGTTCAGAGATCAGCTCTTCTCTGACAAGATACAACACAGCAAAACAACACACAGCAAGAGTCAGTGAGATCTTGTAAGCCATGAAATGGTGTAAAAGGGAGTTAGCCAGGTAGTAGGGGTGGGGGGAAGCCTGGGTGGTCTGGTATCCGTGACAAGTAATATTAAAGGTTTTATTAATCCAAAATTGGGTTAGTGCAAGAAGGTCTCCACTTGGACAGTCTTAAGCGAGTAATGTAACCTTTATAAAGTAATCTTCTTTCAGTCTCTATCAGAGGAGTAGAAATGGAGGCTATCCTTTATTTTCAAGACTATTCTTTATTTCTTGTTGGACAGGAAGGTCAGCAACATCCATACTCCATGTTTCCAACAAGTTTTATTGGACAATGTCCTTATCTTTACATAATACAATCTGATAAAAACTTGTGATGGAGAAATGCCCTATCATAAAGGCTAAGGGGAAGATTACAAGTGTAGAGCTAACTTGCGTGCTAGTCATATCTGTTTTTTGCGTATGTTTGAGTGTGTCAGAAGTAGTGCGCGTATTACAAGTTGAAAGTAAACACGTTAGCTTGAGCGCAATTGAATTTAACACAAAACCATAGAATTCAAAAGACAGTGTACTTTCTTGTTTCGCATTACTATTACTATATATATATATATATATATATATATATATATATATATATATATAAAAAAATATATTTATAAATGTATTTATGTGTGTATAAATATTTACAGACATATAAACACATATAAACACATAAATACAAATGTATACATATATAGACAAATATATAAGGGCATTGGAGTCCTTTGCAGTCAAGTGGCTGAAAACATGTAAAATCATATTTATGCAATCTTCATTTTTAATAAAGTGTTATACTGTGTAAATATTTCACATTCCAATGTTCTTCACATAGGGGAATATGTTCTGTATATATCTATACCTATATATAATTAGCTATAAATATATAGGTCAAGCGCAGTTAGCGTGCGAGCGGGAGCAATAAATAGCACTCCACTAGTAATCTAGCCCTAAATAGGGTATGGCAAAAAGGTGAGGTGTGCCAAAAATTAGAAACCGATCCAATCAAATTCTCCACAAAGTTGAAGGTAAGTAGTTGAAGTGTAACTGTTGTATATTATATTGGGAGTGTAGCTCCTGAAAAGAGTGCATCTCCAATTTCCAACTATTTAGCTGCTAAATCTGTTTCTCACATTGAGAAGAACTGGTCAGATTATATAAATGATATTGATTAGTGCAGAGTTGAATGCCCAAATATGTGAAGGAAGTGGTGACTTCTTTGAAGGGATAGGATGTGTATAAACCTTGTGACTTACTCAGCCACAAAAGGTCAAACTTTGACATATTAACCTTGTAGCCTGAAAATCTACCATATTAATTTAATTGAGTCTAAAATAATGGGAAAATGTTGTGATCATGTCATCAGCATAAAGGGCTAAATGAAGAGAAGTACTGTTCAAATTTATGCCTGTGAAGACTTGCTGGAGCTTCACTGCCAAAGGTTCCAATGCCAAGTTGAAAAGCAGTGGTGACAAGGGGCAACTCTGTCAGGTGCCCATTTAAAGTGTTATACCACTTGAGAACACATCATTAACTAAGACTAAGGCAATAAGATCCTGGTAAATGTGATGAATACAATTCAAAAAGGGTCCATCAAAGCGACTCATAGTGTCGAACAGGTAAGACCACTGTTCCCTATCAATGGCCTTCTCTGGGTCCAAGGACAGCAGCAAGGCCTCCGGTGTTTCAGTGTTAGCATTCTCTATAGTGTGTTTGCAGAAGTGAGAAATTAAATGTATAGCCCAACTTAAGTTCATTACTGAAGTTCTTTTATAAATTAAGCCTGTCTTATTCGGGTGAATAAGGTTTGGCATCAACACTTTGAGGCAAATGGCCAATAATTTAATTAACATGTTATAGTCTGAATTGCGTAGGAAAACAGCACAATAAGATTCTGACAGTTTGCTTTCTTTACCTTTCTTTAAAGTAATATGAGCTCTGGAAAAAGAGTGTGAGGGGACAAGTCCTTCTTTGTAGTAAGTATTAAATAATTTAACCAGAGCAGGCACGATTTGAGGTTGCATTTTGTAAAAAAAGGTCCTGCTGCCTTGCCGAAAATATTAGTTAATATTAAAATGTATTTGTAAAGTGCTACAAACTTCTGTAGTGTATGTAGGGGGTACATACAGTAAGCAGATGGGTACATACAGTAAGCAGAGGTATACAATGCCATTGTTTAATGTTAATGAATCAAAATTAGGGAAAAAAACATACATCATCTATAAAATAGTACACAAAAAAATTGAAAAAGTAAAATAAAAATTAATGAAAAAGAAAAAGAAACAAACGTCAACTTTTTCATGACACAACCATGAGACAAAATACTTCAAAGGTAAAATAAAATATTTATGAATTCTCCAGGTCCCTTTAAACGCTAACGTGTCTGTAAAACAGGAACAATACTTCATTGCATCTATAATGAATAAAATAATCTACTGTGCTAGAAATAATTTTTAAAAACAAAGATTTTTATGTAACGGTTATTTAATTTAGTTGCATTTAATATTATTTTAGTGGTGATCAAGCATCTAAAATAGCAAACGAAACAAATGAAGCATTTTATGTGTCCATTCATGCAGCTTGTGTGAGAATGAACAAGCATTTTAGAAAAAGTGGGTATTTTTCTTCTCAGTAAACCCAAGTTGCATTGAAATATTTTATACCCCAGACACTAGATGATTAAAGACAGACGTAAATACTGCAAATAAATAGAAGATATTGCAGAGTACAAAATCAGAACCAACACAAGAACTATAAATACATAACAATGAGTCAGGTTTCATGGTCACGGTTTCCTTTACTAGATGTAGTTCACAGAATGTATTAATATGTGAATGAATATCAAACAGTTGGTTTGCTGTTAGCCATATTGATGCCTCAGTTAGCCTTCATATCAATCTCTGATGCACAAAATGTTGCTTAAAAACTTCTCAAAATGACAGTGGCTTCAATGTCTGTTTCCACAACACAACTGTGCCCTGACCCAGGTTCACCTTATAAATTCCAAAAGTAGAATATATTAGACATTTTGATACATTTCTTTTGCTTTTCTTTCCCTCAGTTCTTGTGTTTGATGCCTAGTTAGCAAGGTTTGTCTTCTCATTCTCATCCATTTGCTGCCTACTCCTGACATTTTGGTGTGGGCTGATTTCCTGGCATCCTCCCATTTTTTTCTGGATTTTTTTCTGTTTTTTATTCCTTGGTTTCAAACCCTGTTTAGGACTATCTTACCTGGTATTTGAGCTCTGGTAGGCAGTAGAGTCTGATCTCTTCTACCATGCTCTTGGGTTTAAATTATCTATAGTAAATACTTTACACACCTGGGCACTTACTTAACAAGTGTTTTTAAGGGAATTTGTGCTGATAGAGAGAAAAGGGGAAACAGAATGTATGGGCCATGAATACTTCCAAGGAATGCAACAAAAACATTCTGTACAATTAGAGAAAAGCAAAAAACTATTGCAACAATAGGTTTAAATTTCAGGAACAGAGGCTCAAACAAACAGACTCAATGCCAGTGCCCTACGTGTCTTTTGTACCAGGCTGATTGCCAACACCTCAGAGGTTTGCACAGTTAAAGGTAAGAATTATAGGTATAATACCTGAAGGAGCAAATCATGCAATGGACAAGCAAGAAAGGGGCTGTGCTGAAGCCTAGAGTTGTGCAAAATGAGCACGCCAAGCAAACGGTTTCTTGTTGAAAGTCTCTCTCCCTCATCTCTATCACACTGCCCCAACCCCTGTTACAGATTAGAGCCCTCTTCTCTCATTTTTACAGTCTGGGCCCTAAACACTCAGCTCTATTAGGTTAGCACAGGCCAATTGCCCTACAGGATGTATCCTCCTGGGACCAGCTCTGCTCAGTGGTTTCCAAGCAGTAGTTTACCTATGAGTTTAACCCCTTTGCAAAGGTAAAACACATGGAGATGCAGGGTTGGTAGTGCTTTATATTACATTATAACAAATTAGAACATTTCACTTTTACAGTATAATGTCCCTTTAACTTGCCATTGCAGGCTCACAGGAGAAAGGGCTGTAAAGCTGCTTCCACACCTGTATGTGAAGAAAAACATTTGCATTGGTAGCTAAATAGTATGTGCTATTCTACCACTACATTTATCCATCTCAATTCTAAATGTTGACTTTCAGATACAATATAGGTAAATATAAAAATGTGACAGAGAAGAAGGATTTACTCCTTGTAGGAAGAGGATATGATCTCATATGTATGAGCTATAGTGGCCTAACGCACATTTGTGGAACCATCAGATCAATATAGTGTAGCTAAAACTAACAAGATTAACTAAAGCAACAATAGTGGATTAAAGATCCAAAATCAAAATCTAGATTGTATTCTCTTTGGAATGTATAATGCAGCAAAATGATCAGCCATGTACATATCTGTAAGCAAAATAAACACATAACCAAACTTACATTTTTCTCTTGAAACCAGTAATTAGGGGTAAAGGTTGTTTAAACAGTTAAAAATAAACAGTGGGGGTCATATGAACAACTAACCCAAAAAATAAAAAAAATCATGAAACCGATTTCAGGAAATAATTATCCAGCAATAGTGAGAAGCGGCGCAGTCTTGTAATGAGGTCTACTGATCGACAAGTAGAGAAGTAAAGCTGCAGAAAAAAAAGATAATTGCTTGATTCTATTACTTTTTTAGAAACAGAGATGGTAAATGATGTCTAAAGTGTATTTAATTAGAGTGGGGGTGTGTGCTGGCTGCCAGGGTGTAAAAAGCGGGCACAGCGCAGGTGTGAGGGAGAGTGCAGTGACACCCTGTGCATGGATGGGCTGTCATGTGCCCTTGGTGAAGAGATCATCTGAGCTTAACAAAGAGGAGATTCTTGGAAAAAGACGTGGGTGATAAGAGAACCATTTTCATTCTTTCAGAGGGTTAAGCAGCAGAACCTGCTGCACACAAGGACAGTAATGGTTGAATATAGGATGAGATCATCACTAACAAGGCTAGAAGCTGAATCTTTTTGTGAAAGACAGTCAATGGCTTGTTTCTTTTAAACAGTCATCATTATCTATACAATCCCAGTATTTAAACTTAAAGGGATATTCTTGCATAGGAATAAAATGTTCTCTCTCATTTTACTATATGAATGGTGCTGATGAATATCTATAATGAACAAGCTGTACTTTATAATAATACATATATATATTGATAATAAGCTTTCTGCTGGGAATAATGATTTTCAATATCTATGAGCACAATGCTCTGAGCATCTACACAAGAAGTGCATTGCACTGTATAATGATGTTGAGTATCTACACTAGTGACAACAAGCTTGTTTCACTGTATAAATTACACTATAGGCTGATAATAAGCTTGTTGCACCATGTAAATTTCCACTATGAGCTGCATAATTACACTGAGAATCTAAATGCTGATAATGAACATGTTAGTCTGTATTAGCTCACGGAGAATGTTCAACTGTTAAGTAGAATCCTGCTCTGTATGACACTGAGTATGTCTATGGACACAGTGCTTTTTATAATGATTATGAATATCTATACACAGGTAGTAAGAGATACTGGCCCCTAGTTATGAAGCCGTCAACCTCAAATACGCTGGAATGTTGGGGGGTTGAATTTTTATTTACAGGCAAAAGAGCAGAATTCTTTGGGGCATGCCCCGCAAAAGGCCCTTTTAAGGGCTGGTAAGGTAATTGAGCTGGTAACTTTTTAATGTAGAATAGGGTAGGGAATTTTTTTATTTTGGGGGGCTTTGTTATTTTATTAGGGGGCTTAGATTAGGTGTAAGTAGCTTAAAATTGTTTTAATATTTTTTAAATGTTTGTAACTTATTTTTTTTATTTTTTGTAACTTAGCTTTTTCTATTTTTTGTACTTTAGTTAGGTAATTTTGTATTTCTTTTAGCTAGGTAGTTATTAAATAGTTAATAACTATTTAATAACTATTCTAACTAGCTAAAATAAATACAAAGTTACCTGTAAAATAAATATAAATCCTACAATAGCTACAATGTAATTATTAATTACATTGTAGCTATCGTAGGGTTTATTTTACAGGTAAGTATTTAGTTTTAAATAGGAATAATTTATTAAAGTATAGTGTAGTGTTAGGTGTAATTGTAACTTAGGCTAGTTTTTATTTTACAGGTAAATGTCTCTTTATTTTAACTAGGTAGCTATTAAATAGTTAATAACTATATAATAGCTATTGTACCTTGTTAAAATAAATTGAAAGTTGCCTGTAAAATAAAAATAAATCCTAAGATAGCTACAATATAATTATTATTTATATTGTAGCTATATTAGGGTTTATTTTAAAGGTAAGTATTTAGTTTTAAATAGGAATAATTTAGTTAATAAGAGAAATATTATTTAGATTTATTTAATTAATATTTAAGTTAGGGGGGTGTTAGGGTTAGTGTTAGACTTAGGTTTAGGGGTTAATAAATTTATTACAGTGGCGGCGGTGTAGGGGGGCAGGATAGGGGTTAATAAATTTATTATAGGTGGCGACGGTGTAGGGGGTCAGATTAGGGGTTAATAAGTTTAATATAGGTTGCGGCGGGTCCGGGAGCGGCGGTTTAGGGGTTAAACTATTTATTTAGTTGCGGCGGGGTCTGGGATTGGCAGAATAGGGGTTAATAAATTTATTATAGGTGGCTGCGGTATAGGGGGGGCAGGATAGGGGTTACTAGGTATAATGTAGGTGGCGGTGGGCTCCGGGAGCGGCGGTTTAGGAGTTAATACATTTATTATAGTTGCGGCGGGGTCTAGGAGCGGCGGTTTAGGGGTTACTAACTTTATTTAGTTGCGGGGGGCTCCGGGTGCGCCGGTATAGGGGGTAGAACAGTGTAGTTAGTGTGGGTGTTTAGTGACAGCTTGTCAATAAAGCTGTCAAAAAGCCGAAGAGCAGCGAGATCAGATGAGGGATAACTCTCACAGTCCGCTGGTGCACGGCTTTTTGACAGCTTTTTTGATAACTTAGGCGAAATTTTTCAGGTCCACGGCGGCGATGGTAGGCGAGCTTAGGCGGGCGTATTGGACCGGCGAAGGCAGGTAAAGTAGACGCGTTGATAACTAGAGGCCTATGAGTGTTGTGTGTATATACACTCACCGGCCACTTTATTAGGTACAACCGTTCAATTGCTTTGTAACACAAATTGCTACTCAGCCAATCACATGTCAGCAACTCAGTGCATTCGGTCATCTAGACGTAGTGAAGATTACTTGCTGAAGTTCAAACCGAGCATTAGAATGGAGAAGAAAGGGGATTTAAGTGATTTTACAGGGAGTGCAGAATTATTAGGCAAGTTGTATTTTTGAGGATTAATTTTATTATTGAACAACAACCATGTTCTCAATGAACCCAAAAAACTCATTAATATCAAAGCTGAATAGTTTTGGAAGTAGTTTTTAGTTTGTTTTTAGTTTTAGCTATTTTAGGGGGATATCTGTGTGTGCAGGTGACTATTACTGTGCATAATTATTAGGCAACTTAACAAAAAACAAATATATACCCATTTCAATTAATTATTTTTACCAGTGAAACCAATATAACATCTCAACATTCACAAATATACATTTCTGACATTCAAAAACAAAACAAAACAAATCAGTGGCCAATATAGCCACCTTTCTTTGCAAGGACACTCAAAAGCCTGCCATCCATGGATTCTGTCAGTGTTTTGATCTGTTCACCATCAACATTGCGTGCAGCAGCAACCACAGCCTCCCAGACACTGTTCAGAGAGGTATACTGTTTTCCCTCCTTGTAAATCTCACATTTGATGATGGACCACAGGTTCTCAATGGGGTTCAGATCAGGTGAACAAGGAGGCCATGTCATTAGATTTTCTTCTTTTATACCCTTTCTTGCCAGCTTGGACGCGTGTGATGGAGCATTGTCCTGCATGAAAATCATGTTTTTCTTGAAGGATGCAGACTTCTTCCTGTACCACTGCTTGAAGAAGGTGTCTTCCAGAAACTGGCAGTAGGACTGGGAGTTGAGCTTGACTCCATCCTCAACCCGAAAAGGCCCCACAAGCTCATCTTTGATGATACCAGCCCAAACCAGTACTCCACCTCCACCTTGCTGGCGTCTGAGTCGGACTGGAGCTCTCTGCCCTTTACCAATCCAGCCACGGGCCCATCCATCTGGCCCATCAAGACTCACTCTCATTTCATCAGTCCATAAAACCTTAGAAAAATCAGTCTTGAGATATTTCTTGGCCCAGTCTTGACGTTTCAGCTTGTGTGTCTTGTTCAGTGGTGGTCGTCTTTCAGCCTTTCTTACCTTGGCCATGTCTCTGAGTATTGCACACCTTGTGCTTTTGGGCACTCCAGTGATGTTGCAGCTCTGAAATATGGCCAAACTGGTGGCAAGTGGCATCTTGGCAGCTGCACGCTTGACTTTTCTCAGTTCATGGGCAGTTATTTTGTGCCTTGGTTTTTCCACACGCTTCTTGCGACCCTGTTGACTATTTTGAATGAAACGCTTGATTGTTCGATGATCACGCTTCAGAAGCTTTGCAATTTTAAGAGTGCTGCATCCCTCTGCAAGATATCTCACTATTTTTTACTTTTCTGAGCCTGTCAAGTCCTTCTTTTGACCCATTTTGCCAAAGGAAAGGAAGTTGCCTAATAATTATGCACACCTGATATAGGGTGTTGATGTCATTAGACCACACCCCTTCTCATTACAGAGATGCACATCACCTAATATGCTTAATTGGTAGTAGGCTTTCGAGCCTATACAGCTTGGAGTAAGACAACATGCATAAAGAGGATGATGTGGTCAAAATACTAATTTGCCTAATAATTCTGCACTCCCTGTAAACGTGGCGTGGTTGTTGGTGCCCGACAGGCTGGTCTGAGTATTTCAAAAACTGCTAATCTACTGAGATTTGCAAGACCATCGCTAGGGTTTACAGAGAATGGTCCAAAAAGAGAAAATATCCAGTGAGGATGAAAATGCCTTGTTGATGTTAGAGGAGAATGGGCAGACTGGTTTGAGATGATAGAAAGGCAACAGTAACTCAAATAACCACTCATTACAACCAAGGTATGCAGAATACCATCTTTGAACGCACAACATGTCAAACCTTGAAGCAGATAGGCTACAGCAGCAGATGACTGCTCCTGTCAGCTAAGAACAGGAAACTGAGGCTACAATTCGCACAGGCTCACCAAAATTGGGTAATAGAAGATTGGAAAAGCGTTGCCTGGTCTGATGAGTCTCGATTTCAGCTGCGACATTCAGATGGTGGGGTCAGAATTTGGCGTAAACAACATGAAAGCATGGATCCATCCTGCCTTGTATCAATGGTTCAGGCTAGTGGTGGTGGTGTAATGGTGTGGGGGATATTTTCTTGGCACACTTTGGGCCCCTTAGTACCAATTCAGCATTGTTTAAATGCCACGGCCTACCTGAGTATTGTTGCTGACCATGTCCATCCCTTTATGACTACAGTGTACCTATCTTCTGATGACTACTTCCAGCAGGATAATACACTATGTCACAAAGTTCAAATCATCTCAAACTGGTTTCTTGAACATGACAATTAGTTCACTGTACTCCAATGGCCTCCTCAGTCACCAGATCTCAATCCAATAGAGCACCTTTGAGATGTGGTGGAACTGGAGATTCGCATCATGGATATGCAGCCGACAAATCTGCAGCAACTGCATGAGGTTATCATGTCAATATGGACCAAAATGTCTAAGGAATGTTTCCAACACATTGTTGAATCTATGCCACAAATAATTAAGGCAGTTCTGAAGTCAAAAGGGGATCCAACCCGGTACTAGCAAGGTGTACCTAATAAAGTGGCCGGTGAGTATATATATGTATATATATATATATATATATATATATATATATATATATATATATATATATGTATGCAAAGAGAAAAATTTCAATATGAGGTAGAGGCGCTCAGCTATACTGTATAGATAAATAAGTCCAAATGTTTGGAGAAAGTCTTAGTTGTTGAATTTCATCACAAATGTGTATTCAATAGAGAAATTTCTGCTTACCAGCTGTGACCTCAATCATATGAGGTAAGCGATGTGCCCATGTTTAGAGATGATTCACTAAGATAGTTCTCCTGTGTCCTGGTGATGTTCCCGGAAGCCTGTTGTTAGAATGGGTCCTTCTTGTTCCAATTCTTTAAAAGAATGAAGATCCTGGACTCTCTTTGGGTAGACTGTAATCCGTCTGTTATATCTTTCTTGCAATGGTGGTAGGAATGCTTGATTCTTGTCCTTTATTTTTATTTTTTTTTTGCTGCATTTATTTTTCAAAAGCTAAACTCAGCCCACCATTGCCTTTTTTTTTTTTTTTTAATTTTTATTTTTTAATATTTTTCTAGAAAATAAAACAAACATACAAATGTAACAGGACATTCCAGACATCAGAAACAAGACAGAAAATTCGCCATACCAGGCTATCATCTTATCCTTATTACAATTATAATTTTTATGTTTCTGTTAGTAGTAAACAGTAAACAAAACAAATCAAAACAAAACAAAACAAAAAAAAGGGGGGGGGGGCAGTGCTTAGTTCCAATTTGGAAATTCATTTCTAGCAATCGCATGAATTAATGTTTCTGACTCTCTAAAAGGGTATATTAGCCGCTTCTGTTCTATTTCCGAAAAGGCCTGGATAAATCTCCTCCACTTGTCAAGGAAACGTTTGATCTGAGTTTCAGAATTAACTGTTGTATCAAATTGCTCCACAATCAATTGTCCCTTAATTTTATTAATACATTCTATTAGGCTGGGGGCTTTCGTGGACTTCCAATGTTTCAAGATTAATGACCTCCCTATTAATATTGCTGTATTTACAAATTTAAAATTAATCTGTCGTCTGGGAGTTTGATACATAAAAATAATATCCTCTTTTTCTAATTTGATCTTTTTCCCATTGATCCTGTTCAGCCAGAAATTCAGCTTACCCCAGAATTTTTGAATCTTTGGACAGGACCATAAACAATGTGTCAAATCCGCCAATGGGAAACTGCATCTAGCACATATATTTTCGGCATTTTTATCCCATTTTGCTTTTACAGCAGGTGTAATATATACCTTATTTATCACTTTCATTTGGGACTCTCTCCAACCTATGGATAGTGTTGCTTTGTCTATCTACCAAATTGTAGCCTTTCTATTGGCTGTCGCCAGCTTGCTGCCAAAGCCCCTATTCTTGTTGTTTCTTGAAACTTTTTTATTATCTTATACCAAAAGGAGATAGAGTAGTTTCCTTGGCTATATACATTCAATACCATATTCATCTTTTCGCCTAAGCTATCTTGCATAGATTCTTTATTAAAAGTTTCTAAAAAATGCCGTATTTGCAAATACGCATAAAATTCATTATTAGGGATTCCAAATTCACTTCTTAAATCCTGAAATGTTCTACAGGCTTTAGTTTCCCTGTCTTGCAATTGTTGTATGTAAATTAGGCCCTTCCTCTTCCATCTATGAAAGACCTTCGACTCTATAGCTGGTATAAAATTGGGGTTCCCCACTATTGTCAGATACTTTGAATATTCTGGGCTAACTCGTAGTAATTTCAACAGTTTATGCCATGCAGCAATTATATTCTTAATGGTGGATAGCTTTTTAACTTTATCTGGTAATTTTCCTTTATGGTGTAGTAGAGCTTTTAAGCCATATGGGGCCACTAAAAATTCCTCTATATCATTTGTGGCGAAATAATTTGCCTCTGTTAGCCATTCTAATGCGAATTTACCCATGCATATTAGATTATATAGCTCTATATCTGGAAAAGCTAAGCCAGCCCCTGTTTTAAATAGTGACAAGTTATGTAGTGCAATCGCTTTCCGTTTGTTGCCCCATAAAAAATTTATAGACAGTCCCGTTTAAATGATACTAAGTCTTTACGATTGATAAATCTAGGTAGGTTTTGTAGTAAGTACAGAATTTTAGGGAATAGGATCATTTTAATTAGATTTATTTTGCCTGACAAGGTCAATGGAAATTTAGCCCAGCTGGCCATATCCTTAGACAATTTTGCCCAGATTTGAGGGTAATTTAGTGTATACCAATTTTCGGGGTCTCTGGACAGTGTAATGCCTAAATACTTTAACTTTCCATTTGCATTCTTAAATGGAGCATTCTTATAGCTATCTTTTTTTTTCTATTAACCACAAAATCTCTGATTTATTGACATTTACTTTATAGCCTGCAAACTTACCGAAATCTCCCAGAATTTGAATTAGTAAGGGAATATTTCTTTGCTTGTCTCTTAGGAAGACTAATAGATCATCCGCATATAATAGAAGCGTAATTCTTCTATTCCCTAGCCAGATCCCATCTATTTCCTTTCTCAAATATATAGCTAAAGGTTCAATAGCTAAATTGAACAAATAAGGGGATAATGGGCACCCCTGTCTGGTTCCTTTCTGTAGAGTAAAGTTTTGTGATATATTGCCATTTATCAAGATGTTAGCCTGTGGTTCGTTATATATCAGTTGTACCAGTCTGAGGAAAGAACCTGTGATTCCAAAGTTTCTAATTGTTGTAAATAGGTGATCCCATGTAATCCTATCGAAAGCTTTTTCAGCATCTATAGATGTAATGGCCATATCTGTTTGAATCCCAGTTCCCTTTTTTTTTTTCTGTTTCCAGGAATAGTCTATTATCAACTGTAATTTCCTCAGATTGGTTGTAGACGTCCTATTAGGCATAAAGCCGACTTGGTCTTTATGGATTAATGGGGTCATCATTTTCTTTAATCTTTGGGCAATTATGCTCATAAGAAGTTTATAGTCACTATTTAACAATGAGATGGGTCTATATGAACCCATCTCTTCCGGGTTCTTACCTTTTTTCAAGACTAATGAAATTGTTGAAGTTGTAAAATATTTAGACTGCATTTTATTATTAATATATATTGTATTAAAAAGGCCTTCTAGCGTAGGGATAATTTCTTCCTTCAAAATTTTATAAAGTTCTATCGGAACCTGGTCTGGGCCAGGTGCCTTATTACCCGCCGTTTTATTGATTGCTTTCCTTATTTCTTCCTGTGATATAGGTCTATTCAGCTCGTCTAAATCTTCTTTATCTAGCTTTGGTAATCTGATTTTATCCCAAAAATCTGCTTTTGCTTCCAAATTGATCTTATCCTTTGTATACAAGTTTTGATAATATTTATATATGTACTCGTTTATTTCTTTTATATTGGTCAATCTCTCTGATCCCTTTCTAATCGTCTCTATAGCACGCTTCTTCTTCTTAACCCTCACTAGATTTGCCAGAAATTTACCAGCCCTACCACTGTGTCTATAAAAAAACGCCCTCGTTCTAAGATCTTCTTGTCTTAGTTTCTGCATAAGAAAAGTGTCTCTTCCTAGTTTGGCCCTTATGTATTTGTCCCAAAGTATCCCTGATTTATCACTTAAAAATGCATTATAGCAGTTTCGTACTTGCCCTGCCAGCTGTACCTCTTTCTGTTGTGCTATCCACTTATTTTTAACTAGGTACGCCTTAATTTCCCCTCTAATGAACGCTTTAAAAGCCTCCCAGAAGATTTCATATTTGTTTTCATATTCCTTATTGGAATATATATATTCCTGCCATTTTCTCTTTAGCCAGTCTTTAAATTGTATATTAGTACTTAAATGCGTCGGGAATAAAAACTTTGCTGGGTCTCTTTTGACCCTTTTAAACTTAAAATTTAATAAAATAATAGCATGATCCGATATTAGCACCTCTTTAATATCGGTTAATATTTCTGTACCTAATAGGTTTTCTGAGATCAAGAAAACATCTATCCTGGACATAGTTTTATGACTGTGAGATATACACGAAAAACATTTTACATCAGGGTTCTGGATTCTCCAAATGTCTTTAAGTCTTAAATTATTACACAAATTCTTAAGTAACTTAGTTTCTGCTCAGCTATTACTATTCCTAGAGGGTTTTAGCCTGTCTAATGTTGGATACATCACCATATTTAAATCACCTCCCAATATTATATTTTCCGTACCATATTTCATTAGTTTGACTTGAATCTTGTTCCAAAAAACTTTATCTAGGCTATTTGGACCGTAAATATTGCATAGAATCAAAGATCTTTCATATACTATAATGTGTAATATTGCAAACCTTCCTTCTATATCTAGTTCTTTCCCCACAATTTTGTAATCTAGTTTTTTATTAAATAAGAACGCTACACCCCTTTTTCTTGCCGTACAGGGTGTTGCAATCACCTCCTCAACCCATCCTACTTTAAGTTTGTCTAATTCCTGTTTTTTCAAATGTGTCTCTTGTAGCATAATTATATCTGCATTATTTTTTTTACATTGTTTCAGAATATTCTTCCTTTTCCATAATGAGGAAATCCCTCCCACATTCCATGATATTACTTTTAATTGTTCAACCATCAGACATTATATCATACCCTCTAGCGCATTGCGGGAAGAAAAAAAAAAAAAAAAGGGGGGGGGGGGCCCCTTGGGTAAGGGAAAAAACAGATATGGAAAAATAATAACACAACAGAGAATATAATAAGCAATAAACAAAACATCATATAAAAACCAGATACAGAGGAAACCTCCTCCGTATCGCCCAAAGAATCTGAGAACATCCTGCTCAGCTAGAACTATAACCATGACATCTCTTGGAGGCCCTAGCCTATTAATCATAGTATTAATACTATTAATCCTCTAGTGCTTCATTTTTCCTTAGAACCTGATACATATAATTTTGGATTTATTCCTATATCTGCATTCTGTTACTAAGAATGCTGTCTAGCGTATAGGAAATCTTTCGCTTCTTCGTAATTATTCAGTAGAACGTTTCCTTGTTCGTTAAAAATTTTAATTTTGGCTGGATATATAATTGAGGCTTTCAGACCTGTTTTGATTAAGCTTGTACAAATAGGTACCATTTCTTTACGTTTTTTTGACGTTTCTACTGAAAAATCTTGGAAAAGCAAAATGTTATACTCTCCTATCTTTACTGGGAATTTTTTCCTATATTGGCTCATAATCGTAGCTTTATCTTGAAAGTTCAAGTACTTAACAATAACTGGTCTAATCTTAGCCTTGCCATCCACATAGGTTCTAGCACTACCTACTCTGTGCGCTCTTTCAACCTGAATCCCTTGGGGGGGGGATTTGTATACCCAACCTTTGAGGTAGCTGTATTGCAGTAAAGTGTATTAAATCCTGAAATTCCTCTATCTCTGGGAGTCCTATAATTCTGACATTGCTTCGTCTAGCTCGGTCTTCTAATTCTTCGACCTTATTTTGCAGTATATGTATTTGGCTAGATTGTTCCTTCAGTTTAGTCTCATGTCTGGCATTCATATCCTCTATATCTGATATTCTGATTTCTGCTTCTTGTAACCTCTCTGAAAACTGTTTAACTTCTGCCCTTAGTTCTGAAATATCCCTCTTTAGCTGGTCAAAATGGGGCAGCATAATGTCTGATAATTGTTTTACTAGGTCCTGAGACTCCATCGTATTTATATTTGTTGTTTCTAGTAAGCTTCTATTCTCTATGTCTAAACTATTTCTTTTTAGGCTTTTTTTTTCTTTCCCTTTTGGCGGCATTGCCGGTGATTTGTTTTTAATAGTGACAAACCTTTCCATATGTGTGTATGTAAATTATATAAACTAATAAGGGCCTAGTGGTGGCCTGACAAATCCAAGTGAAGGGACGGGAGAAGTGAAAAAAGGACAAGGAGGGGGAGTGATTTGGTGCGAGGGGTACGTTCTACGATAGTGTGCTAGCACTTATATTCGTGAGGGGAGTGACTGACTATGGCAATGCCTACTTATACGTCAAGAAACAGTTATCTGTATTTTAGAAACACTCAATAAAATTATCTGTCGGATCTGTATACTATTGAGATTGCTTTTACTCTCTTGACCTATAAATAATTTATAGCGCCTATTACCTCAAATACAGATTGCAATATCCCTACAGCAACCTACGATTATTAACAGTTTTTCCTTTAATTGCTGTCTCTACAATTAGGTTTCAGTTACCCAAATCTTTCACCGTTTAAACCGGTTAGATTGCTCCTATTTATCTTTTCAGCCACAAACTTAGTTTTCAACAGATATTTATACTCTTTAGATAATGTCCAAGCTTGTGACAAGTTTTTTAGTTGTCCTCAGCTTAAAGCCAGCATTCTTTTAAACACAGTGTATCACCTTATATATGTATATCAATATAGCAATATTCCTTAAGTACCCAAAACCCCTGCAAATTTCTAATCAAACCCTTATAATATGTTATTATACATATTCTTTCAAAACACAGGCTAGCCACAATTAAGCATTTAACTTTCTAGAAATGTCTTAAATTACTACCAGTATTCAGCATTAATCTTAGCCTATTACAATACTTTGGGAACTTGGAGCTTTATTCCATGCCACAGAAACGAAGGGTGTAACTTAATATATAGCTCTTAGGGTTCTCTGAGCAGTCCCACTCCTAATAAACGTTCTTGTGGTTAATTTTCCAGATGTCTCTAAAGCTATCTCATTCTATTACTGCTAAGAGCAAGTTGCAGCTGTCTACTTGCACCCAGTCTAGCCGGTGCTTCGCCCTGTTCCTGCTTGGCCGTTATAATTGCCTTCTTGCTATAGGCTCCTGTATAGTCAAATACATAAATCTCAAATCAGCAGCATTCAATAACCGTTATAGGCTTGTATAACAGACTTCCACCAGTCAGTTATTTTTCCTTCAGAAAAACGTTTGTGTTAGTCTTTGAGTATATGCAACACACACCCTTCCATGTGAGCCATATCAATTAGCCCAGACAAACAGGGGCTATTTTCTCCTCTTTCCTAACCCGCCAGGACTTCACCCACCTTGCGGTACCTGGCTAACAACAAAGCTGTAATGTAAAAATTTCCTTACTCCATAGGATAATTATATCGCACTTTCTTTTGCTTAGGCAAAGAACACCTGTAAGACTCTCCTGGAAACTTTATTTGTATTTATTCTTCGTGGGGGGGGGGGGGACCCTGCTTGCATCGGTATGCCGTTTCCTGTAAGGGGGGCTTATTACACTGGTCGTCCTTTCACACATAGGCCTTGTCTACTTGAGGCAGTCCTCCGTCTTTAGACAATACTCCACCGAATCTTTACATACTCCCCCGTGAGAATTATCAACAGTGGATACCTGGCCTTATCCCGTCTCCCTTAGTCTTCGTTCCCCCCGCACAGATTCTTCCAAATAATAGAAAAAGTACCTTACATTTGAGGTTGTTTGCTGTCTCTCCGGTCTTGCCAGCGTATTTGTGCCTTGCCGGATCTACGTGACTCTCCGCACCGGAGCTCTGTTCCTCCAAGAGGTGACCCAGGCAATGAGTCTGTTGTTACGCCTATTATGTGGCGGCCGAACTGCTCACCCTCCGTCGGGTTCCAAGCTTCCCGCTACTGCTGCAGGCACCAGGCAGATCGCCTAAAGGTCAGGCTTGTCGAGCCAAATACTCGGAGCACTTGGGGCTTGTTGCGCGCTCTCTCCCAACCGAAGCGCTACCACACGCAGCATCCGTGCAGCTCCGCCCCTTCCAGCCACCTCAAGAATCTTGATTCTTGTCCTTTAGGAGGAGGTAGTACCTCTAGGTGGTGAGAATCTCCTTCCCCTCAGGGTGTAGTCAAGACGTTGTTCATGGAAAGAAAACAGAAGCACATAGCATAATATTGTTTTGTACAAAGTCACTTGGTATTGAGCACCATGCATATGTGCAAAGTTTAGCTTAGATATGATGTGTGCCCTTAGGCATATAATAGAGCAACAATGTATAGGACTGGAGGGGCTAATCTCACTTTGCCCACTGTGTTCAAAGATTGTACTGTATGTGTGCAGCTGTTATATATGATGACCTCTGAAGAAGAAGTCACGATAGACTTCGAAACGCGTAAGGTTCTTTACAGTGGGCGGACAGGGCCTGACTATTTACCTATATAGTTTGAATACAATTTTTAATACTTTTAATATATGCCTGCATGTGTTTTTAAATACCGCATATATTTTAACTACCGCATATGATTTACAAGTACTCTATAGCAGAAAGCGCTCAGAAATTTGAGCAATAGCTGTGCCACTTTAGCTGACAATTGAGCTTTAGCTGTACCACCTTAGCCGACATTGTTTATATCACATCATACTCACTTTTATTATAAGCCGTAATTGTGAGCGCTGCAAGTCTGAAATAGAACAGACATCAGGAATCTCAGAGTTATACCACATTGGCTAACACACAGCTTTGCAATTAATTTCATTTTATTGGGATAATTCAGCAGTCCCACTAAAAGAATAAACACTTTACAGCAGTTTATATTAGATCTCCAGATCTAGGAGTATTGAACTCTTGCTACCTTGTAATAGGAATCAGACACTCCTGTCTGATTTACCAATGACCACAGGACGTTTTTGTCATCATATATAACAGCTGCACACATACAGTACAATCTTTGAACACAGTGGGCAAAGTGAGATTAGCCCCTCCAGTCCTATACATTGTTGCTCTATTATATGCCTAAGGGCACACATCATATCTAAGCTAAACTTTGCACATATGCATGGTGCTCAATACCAAGTGACTTTGTACTAAGGACGAGTGTTCTATTACCTAATACTTGGACCCCTATACCACCGCTACTCTCAACATACCCTAAGGATACAGCCATACAAGTTGTATACATGTCTGTCACTTACCTCATGTCGATTGAGGGTTTTTAATGTAAGCGCATATGATTATGAAATAAATATATTTTAATTGTGTCAAAACAATATTATGCTATGTGCTTCTGTTTTCTTTCCATGAACAACGTCATGACTACACCCTGAGGGGAAGGAGATTCTCACCACCTAGAGGCACTACCTCCTCCTAAAGGACAAGAATCAAGCATTCCTACCACCATTGCAAGAAAGATATAACAGATGGATTACAGTCTACCCAAAGAGAGTCCAGGATCTTCATTCTTTTAAAGAATTGGAACAAGAAGGACCCATTCTAACAACAGGCTTCCGGGAACATCACCAGGACACAGGACAACTATCTTAGTGAATCATCTCTAAACCTGGGCACATCGCTTACCTCATATGATTGAGGTCACAGCTGGTAAGCAGAAATTTCTCTATTGAATCCACATTTGTGATGAAATTCAACAACTAAGACTTTCTCCAAACATTTGGACTTATTTATCTATACAGTATAGCTGAGCGCCTCTACCTCATATTGAAATTTTTCTCTTTGCATACATTTTGTACAGAGTCAGGGGTACTCTGTTTCAATACAGAGGCAGCACGCAATCGTATACTCAGTTTGATTACACTCAGACTACCTATAGGCATCATAATTCAGTAATTACTTATATCCATTTGATAGCAGTTTTTTCCCTAGATTTGTTATATATATCTTTGACACATCCTAGATTCTAGCGCAGGTGACCTCTTTCTCTTAAACATATATATATATATATATAAATAACAAGAGTATTGCATTGAACAATGATACTTTTTTATTGTACTAACTATACATTTATAAGATAACAAGCTTTCGGAAGAATCTTCTGAAAGCTTGTCATCTTATAAATGTATAATTAGTCCAATAAAAAAGTATCATTGCTCAATGCAATACTCTTGCTATTTTGATATCTAAATCTCTGGACTAACACGGCTACTCCAATCAACGTATATATATATATATATACAGTGAGTGCAGAATTATTAGGCAAATTAGTATTTTGACCACATCATCCTCTTTATGCATGTTGTCTTACTCCAAGCTGTATAGGCTCGAAAGCCTACTACCAATTAAGCATATTAGGTGATGTGCATCTCTGTAATGAGAAGGGGTGTGGTCTAATGACATCAACACCCTATATCAGGTGTGCATAATTATTAGGCAACTTCCTTTCCTTTGGCAAAATGGGTCAAAAGAAGGACTTGACAGGCTCAGAAAAGTAAAAAATAGTGAGATATCTTGCAGAGCAATGCAGCACTCTTAAAATTGCAAAGCTTCTGAAGCGTGATCATCGAACAATCAAGCGTTTCATTCAAAATAGTCAACAGGGTCGCAAGAAGCGTGTGGAAAAACCAAGGCGCAAAATAACTGCCCATGAACTGAGAAAAGTCAAGCGTGCAGCTGCCAAGATGCCACTTGCCACCAGTTTGGCAATATTTCAGAGCTGCAACATCACTGGAGTGCCCAAAAGCACAAGGTGTGCAATACTCAGAGACATGGCCAAGGTAAGAAAGGCTGAAAGACGACCACCACTGAACAAGACACACAAGCTGAAACGTCAAGACTGGGCCAAGAAATATCTCAAGACTGATTTTTCTAAGGTTTTATGGACTGATGAAATGAGAGTGAGTTTTGATGGGCCAGATGGATGGGCCCGTGGCTGGATTGGTAAAGGGCAGAGAGCTCCAGTCCGACTCAGACGCCAGCAAGGTGGAGGTGGAGTACTGGTTTGGGCTGGTATCATCAAAGATGAGCTTGTGGGGCCTTTTCGGGTTGAGGATGGAGTCAAGCTCAACTCCCAGTCCTACTGCCAGTTTCTGGAAGACACCTTCTTCAAGCAGTGGTACAGGAAGAAGTCTGCATCCTTCAAGAAAAACATGATTTTCATGCAGGACAATGCTCCATCACACGCGTCCAAATACTCCACAGCGTGGCTGGCAAGAAAGGGTATAAAAGAAGAAAATCTAATGACATGGCCTCCTTGTTCACCTGATCTGAACCCCATTGAGAACCTGTGGTCCATCATCAAATGTGAGATTTACAAGGAGGGAAAACAGTACACCTCTCTGAACAGTGTCTGGGAGGCTGTGGTTGCTGCTGCACGCAATGTTGATGGTGAACAGATCAAAACACTGACAGAATCCATGGATGGCAGGCTTTTGAGTGTCCTTGCAAAGAAAGGTGGCTATATTGGTCACTGATATGTTTTTGTTTTGTTTTTGAATGTCAGAAATGTATATTTGTGAATGTTGAGATGTTATATTGGTTTCACTGGTAAAAATAAATAATTTAAATGGGTATATATTTGTTTTTTGTTAAGTTGCCTAATAATTATGCACAGTAATAGTCACCTGCACACACAGATATCCCCCTAAAATAGCTATAACTAAAAACAAACTAAAAACTACTTCCAAAACTATTCAGCTTTGATATTAATGAGTTTTTTGGGTTCATTGAGAACATGGTTGTTGTTCAATAATAAAATTAATCCTCCAATATACAACTTGCCTAATAATTCTGCACTCCCTGTATATATATATATATATATATATATATATACAGGGAGTGCAGAATTATTAGGCAAATGAGTATTTTGACCACATCATCCTCTTTATGCATGTTGTCTTACTCCAAGCTGTATAGGCTCGAAAGCCTACTACCAATTAAGCATATTAGGTGATGTGCATCTCTGTAATGAGAAGGGGTGTGGTCTAATGACATCAACACCCTATATCAGGTGTGCATAATTATTAGGCAACTTCCTTTCCTTTGGCAAAATGGGTCAAAAGAAGGACTTGACAGGCTCAGAAAAGTCAAAAATAGTGAGATATCTTGCAGAGGGATGCAGCACTCTTAAAATTGCAAAGCTTCTGAAGCGTGATCATCGAACAATCAAGTGTTTCATTCAAAATAGTCAACAGGGTCGCAAGAAGCGTGTGGAAAAACCAAGGCGCAAAATAACTGCCCATGAACTGAGAAAAGTCAAGCGTGCAGCTGCCAAGATGCCACTTGCCACCAGTTTGGCCATATTTCAGAGCTGCAACATCACTGGAGTGCCCAAAAGCACAAGGTGTGCAATACTCAGAGACATGGCCAAGGTAAGAAAGGCTGAAAGACGACCACCACTGAACAAGACACACAAGCTGAAACGTCAAGACTGGGCCAAGAAATATCTCAAGACTGATTTTTCTAAGGTTTTATGGACTGATGAAATGAGAGTGAGTCTTGATGGGCCAGATGGATGGGCCGTGGCTGGATTGGTAAAGGGCAGAGAGCTCCAGTCCGACTCAGACGCCAGCAAGGTGGAGGTGGAGTACTGGTTTGGGCTGGTATCATCAAAGATGAGCTTGTGGGGCCTTTTCGGGTTGAGGATGGAGTCAAGCTCAACTCCCAGTCCTACTGCCAGTTTCTGGAAGACACCTTCTTCAAGCAGTGGTACAGGAAGAAGTCTGCATCCTTCAAGAAAAACATGATTTTCATGCAGGACAATGCTCCATCACACGCGTCCAAGTACTCCACAGCGTGGCTGGCAAGAAAGGGTATAAAAGAAGAAAATCTAATGACATGGCCTCCTTGTTCACCTGATCTGAAGCCCATTGAGAACCTGTGGTCCATCATCAAATGTGAGATTTACAAGGAGGGAAAACAGTACACCTCTCTGAACAGTGTCTGGGAGGCTGTGGTTGCTGCTGCACGCAATGTTGATGGTGAACAGATCAAAACACTGACAGAATCCATGGATGGCAGGCTTTTGAGTGTCCTTGCAAAGAAAGGTGGCTATATTGGTCACTGATTTGTTTTTGTTTTGTTTTTGAATGTCAGAAATGTATATTTGTGATTGTTGAGATGTTATATTGGTTTCACTGGTAAAAATAAATAATTGAAATAGGTATATATTTGTTTTTTGTTAAGTTGCCTAATAATTATGCACAGTAATAGTCACCTGCACACACAGATATCCCCCTAAAATAGCTATAACTAAAAACAAACTAAAAACTACTTCCAAAACTATTCAGCTTTGATATTAATGAGTTTTTTGGGTTCATTGAGAACATGGTTGTTGTTCAATAATAAAATTAATCCTCAAAAATACAACTTGCCTAATAATTCTGCACTCCCTATATATATATATATATATATATATATATATATATATATATATATATATATATATTATATATATATCATGGAGTAGTGTTTTTAATCAAAACTGTAATCTCCTCTAGCAGCAAAGGAGTTAACAAAACTGTTTTGGAAGAGAGGGCTCATAAAAGGATGTTGCTATGTAGCTTTGTGGCCATCTTTCAATAAGCAGCAGGATCGTTAGATGTAAATGTGTTGGACTAGGACAGTAATATTCACAGAACCATTTATAGCTGCACAGGCTAACCTTCCAGGGAGAGGTTAATCAATAAAGTTATCTGCCGGTCAGCGGCATTACTTGTAATGACAGGCTGCTGAACAAACCTCTAATAAGAGATAACAGAGCTGATAGAGCCAAGGAAATGCAGTGCTTAGCTCATTCCAGTTGTGTGTGTTGCCCTAGGTCTGATTGTTTTGCTCAGTGTTAAAGGGACATACACCGCACTAAGGGACATACTACTCACTATGCTATTTTTTCCCTCCTGTTCTTGTAGCTCTCCTTTAAAGCCGTTGCCTTTAACTCATTACAGAATCCAGTTGGTAAAGCTCTACATTTTATACTAGGCACCGCCATCTTCTAGCTCCTATATTGTTGCATCCTGTGCACTTTCACAGATCTGCTGTTTGGCAGCTGTACCTTGCACATAATAGAGAGCAAAGGTGTTACATTTTTGCAGTTCTTTTGCACAGTTTAAGATACATAACAAATATAAGCTCCAAGATGGCGCAGCCCAGTGTGAAGATGCAGAGCTTCACTAACTGATAATTTTAAGGGGTTAAAATAAGAGAATGACTCTGAAGACAGCTGCTGACACAGGAGGAAAAACAATATCATGGTGAGGGTTAACCATTTTATTGTAACTGTACTCAACAGTTTAATGTCCCTTTAAATACTATTTAGGGGCCGATTTATCAAACAGTCAATCGGCCCCCAATGCATGTGTTTTTACGTGCGAGCCTTCAGGCTCGTCGGAAACAGGAATTAAGAAGCAGCACGTACAATCTGGTTGATTGGCCGCTAATCTGCAGGGGGCGGCATTGCACAAGCAGTTCACCAGAACTGCTTGCGCAATTTCAAATTCAGCGATGTCTAGTGGACATGATCCGCTATAGTGGTTCATGTCCGCCAGACATTGATAAATCGTCCCCAAGGTCTCTATTTACTTTGCTGCATCTGACAAAGTTAAAGGGCCATTATAGTCAAAAAAGTAAATGCTTTAATTTGTTAGAGCATGTCATTTTAAGACTAGTGACCCTTCACTTGTATGCGTTTAACCCTGGCAAAGATGTACTACAGATAAAGTACAGCTTGGACCCTCAGAGCACTGCTGGTCTTAAAATGGCACACTCTAAAAAATTAGGACATGTAATTTTTAGACTATAATAGCCCATTTAGGGTGAGATTACGAGTGGAGCACTATTGTTAGTGGAAGGAGTTTAAACACAACCGCAAGATAGCTGTGTTTTTTACGCTCAAATTCATATTACAGGTGGTGTGCTTTTTAAATTACTGCAAATTCGTTTCTATGGGTGGTGTTTAGCGGCAATGTCCGCTCATATTACAAGTTGAAAGTAAATGCAATTAACACTCAAACTTTTTACGCAACCTGAAAGTCCACGTGAAGAGTTTGACCAGAGGAAAAAGTTGCACTAAACTTTTTTTAGCCCCTAAACCACCACACCCCCACATTGCAAAATACCCCTCTACACTCTCAATCCCTAAACCGCCAAACTACCTGCTACACTAATAACCCCTAAACCACCACACCCCCACATCACAAAGTACCCACTACACTAATAACCACAAAACCACCACAACCCCCATCGCAAACTACCCCTCTACACTATTAACCCCTAAACAGCCACAAACCCCATTGGCCCAACCTAACACTCCCTAAGCTACTCCACAAAAAACTAACATTACATGAAAGAAATTAATTACCAAAAGTAAAAAAGCATAATTTATGTTAGAATTTACCTGATAAATTCATTTCTTACATATTGGCAAGAGTCCATGAGCTAGTGACGTATGGGATATACATTCCTACCAGGAGTGGCAAAGTTTCCCAAACCTCAAAATGCCTATAAATACACTCCCCACCACACCCACAATTCAGTTTAACGAATAGCCAAGAAGTGGGGTGATAAGAAAGGTGCGAAAGCATCAACAAGGAATTGGAATAATTGTGCTTTATACAAAAAAATCATAACCACCATAAAAAGGGTGGGTCTCATGGACTCTTGCCAATATGAAAGAAATGAATTTATCAGGTAAATTCTTACATACATTATGTTTTCTTTCATGTAATTGGCAAGAGTCCATGAGTTAGTGACGTATGGGATAGCAAATACCCAAGATGTGGCACTACACGCAAGAGTCACTAGAGAGCGAGGGATAACAATAAAGACAGCCAATTCCGCTGAAAAATTAATCCACAACCCAAATCAAAAGTTTTAATCTTATAATGAAAAAAACTGAAATTATAAGCAGAAGAATCAAACTGAAACAGCTGCCTGAAGTACTTTTCTACCAAAAACCGCTTCTGAAGAAGAAAAAAACATCAAAATAGTAGAATTTAGTAAAAGTATGCAAAAAAGACCAAGTTGCTGCTTTGCAAATCTGATCTACAGAAGCTTCATTCCTAAAAGCCCAGGAAGTAGAAACTGACCTAGTAGAATGAGCTGTAATCCTCTGAGGCGGGGATATACCCGACTCCAAATAAGCATGATGAATCAAAAGCTTTAACCAAGAATCCAAAGAAATGGCAGAAGCCTTTTGACCTTTCCTAGAACCAGAAAAGATAACAAATAGACTAGAAGTCTTTCTGAAATCTTTAGTAGCTTCAACATAATATTTCAAAGCTCTTACCACATCCAAAGAATGTAAAGATCTCTCCAGAGAATTCTTAGGATTAGGACACAATGAAGGGACAACAATTTCTCTACTAATGTTGTTGGAATTCACAACCTTAGGTAAAAAATATAAATGAAGTCTGCAAGACCGCCTTATCCTGATGAAAGATCAGAAAAGGAGACTCACAAGAAAGAGCAGATAATTCAGAAACTCTTCTAGCAGAAGAGATGGCCAAAAGGAACAATACTTTCCAAGAAAGTAATTTAATGTCCAGAGAATGCATAGGCTCAAACGGAGGAGCCTGTAAAGCTTTCAAAACCAAATTAAGACTCCAAGGAGGAAAGATTGATTTAATGACAGGCTTAATACGAACCAAATCCTGTACAAAACAATGAATATCAGGAAGATTAGCAATTTTTCTGTGAAACAGAACAGAAAGAGCAGAGATTTGACCTTTCAAGGAACTTGCAGACAAACCCTTATCTAAACCATCCTGAAGAAACTGTAAAATTCTAGGAATTCTAAAAGAATGACAAGAGAATTTATGAGAACACCATGAAATGTAAGTCTTCCAATTTCGATAATAAATCTTTCTAGACACAGATTTATGAGCCTGCAACATAGTATTAATCACTGAGTCAGAGAAACCTCTATGACTAAGCACTAAGCGTTCAATCTCCATACCTTCAAATTTAATGATTTGAGATCCTGATGGAAAAAAGGGCCTTGAGATAGGCCTTAACGGAAGTGGCCAAGGTTGGCAACTGGACATCCGAACAAGATCCGCATACCAAAACCTGTGTGGCCATGCTGGAGTCACCAGCAGTACAAACGAACGCTCCATTATGATTTTGGAAATCACTCTTGGAAGAAGAACTAGAGGCAGAAAAATATAAGCAGGTTGATAACTCCAAGGAAGTGTCAAAGCATCCACTGCTTCCGTCTGAGGATCCCTGGACCTGGACAGATACTTGGGAAGTTTCCCATTTAGATGAGAAGCCATCAGATCTATTTCTGGGAGCCCCCACATCTGAACAATCTGAAAAAACACATCTGGGTGAAGAGACCACTCTCCCGGATGTAAAGTCTGGCGACTGAGATAATCCGCTTCCCAATTGTCTATACCTGGGATATGGACCACAGAAATTAGACAGGAGCTGGATTCCGCCCAAGCAAGTATCCGAGATACTTCTTTCATAGCTTGAAGACTGTGAGTCCCACCTTGATGATTGACATACGCCACGGTTGTGACATTGTCTGTCTGAAAACAAATAAACGGCTCTCTCTTCAGAAGAGGCCAAAACTGAAGAGCTCTGAGAATCGCACGGAGTTCCAAAATATTGATTGGTAATCTCGCCTCTTGATATTTCCAAACCCCCTGCGTGGTCAGAGATCCCCAGACAGCTCCCCAACCTGAAAAACTTGCATCTGTTGTGATCACAGTCCAGGCTGGACGAACAAAAGAGGCCCCTTGAACTATATGATGGTGATCTAACCACCAAGTCAGAGATAGTCGAACATTGGGATTTAAGGATATTAATTGTGATATCCTTGTATAATCCCTGCACCATTGATTCAGCATACAAAGCTGAAGAGGTCTCACTCTCATGAGAAAACGAGCAAAAGGGATTGCGTCCGATGCTGCAGTCATGAGACCTAAAACCTCCATGCACATAGCTACTGAAGGGAATGATTGAAACTGAAGGTTCCGACAAGCTGCAACCAATTTCAGACGTCTCTTGTCTGTTAGAGACAAAGTCATGGATACTGAATCTATTTGGAAGATTACCCTTGTCTGAGGAGTCAAAGAACTTTTTGGTAAATTGATCCTCCAACCATGTTTATGAAGAAACAACACTATTTGATTCGTGTGAGATTCTGCAGAACTTAAAGACTGAGCAAGTACCATATCGTCCAAATAAGGAAACACCAAAATATCCCGCTCTCTGATTACAGAGAGAAGGACACGAGGACCTTTGAAAAGATGCTTGTCTAGAAAAGAGAATCTCAGGAACTGATGGTGATCTGGATGAATTGGAATATGAAGATATGCATCTTGTAAGTAAGTCTATTGTGGATATATAATGCCCTTGCTGAACAAAAGGCAGAATAGTCCTTATAGTCAACATTTTGAATGTTGGTATTCTCACATAACGGTTAAAAAATTTTAGATCCAGAACTGGTCTGAAAGAATTCTCCTTCTTTGGGACAATGAACAGATTTGAATACAACCCCAGACCCCGTTCCTGAACAGGAACTGGCACAATTACCTCAGATACCTCTAGGTCTGAAACACACTTCAGAAAAGCCTGAGCTTTTTCTGGGTTCACAGGAATGCGTGAGAGAAAGAAACTTCTCACAGGCAGTCTTATTTTGAAACCTATTTTGTACCCTTGAGAAACAATGTTCTGAATCCAATGATTTTAGATTGAATTGATCCAAACATCCTTGAAGATTTTTAGTCTGCCCCCTACCAGCTGAGCTGGAATGAGGGCTGCACCTTCATGCGGACTTGGGGGATTTAGATCTTTTAAATGGCTTGGATTTATTCCAGACTGAAGATGGCTTTCAATTGGAAACCGTTCCCTTAGGGGAAGGATCAGGTTTCTGTTCCTTATTTTGTCGAAAGGAACGAAAACGGTTAGCAGCCTTAAATTTACCCTTAGATTTTTTATTCTGAGGCAAAAAAGCTCCCTTCCCCCCCAGTGACAGTTGAAATAATTGAATCCAACTGAGAACCAAATAATTTATTACCTTGGAAAGAGAGAGATAGCAACGTTGATTTAGAAGTCATATCAGCATTCCAAGATTTAAGCCATAAAGCTCTTCTAGCTAATATAGCTAAAGACATATATCTGACATCAGTTCTGATGATATCAAAAATGGCATCACAAATGAAATTATTAGCATGTTGAATTAACTTAACAATGCTATACACATTATGATCTGATACATGTTGCGCTAGGGTTTCCAACCAAAAAGTTGAAGCAGCTGCAACATCAGCCAAAGAAATAGCAGGCCTAAGAAAATGACCTGAACATAAATAAGCCTTCCTTAGATAAGATTCAAGTTTCCTATCTAAAGGATCTTAGATAGGAGAGATAGAAGTACTATCTGCCGTAGGAATAGTAGTACGTTTAGCAAGAGTAGAGATGGGCCCCATAAACTTTGGGGATATTTTCCCAAAACTCCAATCTATCAGACGGCAAAGGGTACAGTTTCTTAAACCTTGAAGAAGGAGTAAAAGAGGTACCCAGTCTATTCCATTCCCTAGAAATTACATCTGAAATAGCATCAGGAACTGGAAAAACCTCTGGAATAACTACATGAGGTTTAAAAACTGAATTTAAAGGTTTACTTGTTTTAATATCAAGAGAACTAGTCTCCTCCATATATAATGCAATCAACACCTCTTTCAATAATGAACGAATATAAGTATGAAGATTTGTCAGTGCCAATATCTGAGGCAGAATCTTCTGAACCAGATAGATCCTCATCAGAGATAGATAAATCAGAATGTTGTCGGTCATTTAAAAAATCATCAATTTTATGAGAAGTTTTAAAAGACCTTTTACATGTATTAGAAGGTGGTATGACAGACAAAGCCCTCTGAATAGAATTAGAAACAAATTCTCTCACATTAACAGGAATATCCTGAGCATTAGATGTTGAAGGAATAACAACAGGTAATGAATTACTACTAATGGAAATATTTTCTGCATGTAAAAGTTTGTTATGACAACTATCACAAATTACAGCCGGAGGTACAGTTACCACAAGTTTACAACAAATGCACTTAGCTTTGGTAGAACCGACATCAGGCAGCAGGATTCCAATAGTGGATTTTGAAACAGGATCAGATTGAGACATCTTGCAATATGTAAGAGAAAAAATAACATATAAAGCAAAATTATCAATTTCCTTATATGGCAGTTTGAGAAATGGGAAAAATGCAAATAGAATAAGCCTCTGGAAACCAGAAGCAAAAATACATGAAGACTTAAATAATGTCAAACGTCTGGCGCCAAGTATGACCCCACAACTGACAAAATATTTTTGGCGACAAAAACGTCTGCAACAAATACGAGCGTCATAGATGACGCAGCTATATGAAAATTCTCAGCGCCAACTAAGATGCCGGAAATGACGAAAATATGTCAACAAACGTAATTCTCGCGCCAAAAAAGTCTTGCGCCAAGAATGACGCAATAAATTATAGCATTTTGCGCACCCGCGAGCCTAACAGCCCGCAATTTAGAGAAAAGTCAATTTGAAAATTTCAGGTAAGAATTTTTTTTTTTTTTTTTTATATGTACATTTCCCAAAATGAAACTGACAGTCTGCAAAAAGGAAATATACTGATAAACCTGAATCATGGCAAATATAAGTACAGACATTATATTTAGAACTTTACATTTAAAGTGCCAAACCATAGCTGAGAGTGTCTTAATAAAGGAAAACATACTTACCAAAAGACACTCATCTACATAAAGTAGATAGCCAAAACAGTACTGAAACGAGAATCAGCAGAGGTAATGGTATATAAGAGTATATCGTCGATCTGAAAAGGGAGGTAGGAGATGAATCTCTATGACCGATAACAGAAAACCAATGAAATAGATCCCCGTTAGGATGACCATTGCATTCAATAGGTAATACTCCCCTCACATCCCTCTGTCATTCACTCTGAGAGAAACCGGGCTTCAGCATCAACGTAGAAATCTAGCACAAACTTACTTCACCACCTCCATAGGAGGCAAAGTTTGTAAAACTGAATTGTGGGTGTGGTAGGGGGTGTATTTATAGGCATTTTGAGGTTTGGGAAACTTTGCCCCTCCTGGTAGGAATGTATATCCCATACGTCACTAGCTCATGGACTCTTGCCAATTACCTGAAAGAAAAACAGTTATGCCTTTTCTAAAACTAATGCCCCACTTAACAAAATAAATAAAAAAACCTATTCTAAATAAACTATCAAGCTAAACTATAGCAATAGCCATAAGAAAGGCTTCTTGTAGGGCATTACCCTAAAGTGATTTAGCTCTTTTTCACAAAAATAAATACTAGCCCATTCTACCCCCCAAAAAAAACCTAGGGGCCCATTAATCAAGCTCCGAATGAGCAGGCGGACAGACATTGCCGCAATTCAACCCGATCGAGTACGATCGGGTTGATTGACACGCCCCTGCTGGCGGCCGATTGCAGGGGACGGCGTGGCACCAGCAGCTCACAAGAGCTGCTGGTGCAATGCTGAATATGGAGAGCGTATTGCTCTCCACATTCAGCAAGGTCTGTCGGACCTGATCCGCACTGTCGGATCAGGTCCGACAGACCTTTGTTAAATAGGGGCCCTAGTCTAAAACCTAGTCAAAAAAATTGCTTTGAAAAGGGCATTTGGTTGGACAGTGCCCATAGAAGATATCCAAATACTTACCAAAGTTGAATCTGGCTCCTACATGGCAGCGGTGATCTATCTTCATCCCCGCAGCGGTGGTCCATCTTCATACATCTTCTCTTCTATTTATCTTCTGATCTTCCATCCCGATGTCCTCTTCATGTGGTCACCCACTGCACACTGAATTTTGAATGCAAGGTATCCCCTTTATATAGGGGTACCCTTGCTTTCCTATTGGCTGATTTTCATTTTCAAATTCAAATCAGACAATATAATTTTTTTTCATTTGTTTGGCTGATTTTTGGCATTCAAAAATTAGTGTGCGCCAGGTAACCGCATGAAGAGGACGTTGGGGACAGAAGATCAGAAGATAAGAAGAAAAGAACATGGCTGAAGATAGAAGACCACCACCAGGATGAAGATGAACCGCCGTGGGGATGAAGATGAACCGCCACGTAGAAGCAGTCTAATCAACCAATAGAATAATATAAAAAAAAAACTAATTTTAAAAAGCCCTATCCTAAAAAATGATGGCCCTAAAAAGGGAAGTTGGTTGGGTATTGCCCTTATAAGGGCATTTGGTAGGGCAGTGTCCTTGAGGCTTCAAAGGCCTTTAACATAGAGATTTATACATATACATGCTTAGAGATGTATTCGTATGTATGTATATATATATATATATATAAAGCAAAACAAAGAGTAGTTCACTTCACAGCGCTGATCTCACAATATATAGTGTATTGTTTCAATACACCTCATGTAACAAAATAGTTTTATAAATGTATTAAACAGTGAATCCTAAGAAAAGCACATTGCTATAATGTATACATATACTGGGTAGAAAGTGACTGATCCCGTATATATGAATTTATCAGCTGATATTTCAATATTGCAATGGATATTTTGTAGAGAATATATAGTTCCCAAATATGTTGATCAATTCTTAAATGAGCAAGGGTGTTTTTAAACTTCAAAAATAAACGTTCAGCAATGCAGACATAAAATGACAGGTATCCCAAATGGCTTCACAGGCTACTCACATTGGGTGACCTCAATCATATGAGGTAAGGAACGGGCGTTGTGGGTGTACCAGGTCCCAGCAATGCTCCTCCAGTAGCAAGCTTGCGATCCTGTGTGTTGTCCCGGATAGATTTTCTGTTTGTCAGTTGGAGCCGCAGCGCGTAGTTTATTTCAGTATTCTCCACTTCCCGGGTTCTCCAATATTGTTGTCGGCAACCGTTCTTTATTTCTTTGATAACTCCAACGTATTATGTAGAGGAAACAAACACGGCACATAGCATAATACTGTTTAAAAGATAACACAAATTTATTTACAGCACAAGAGTGATACTCACAAACGGAACCTCAGTTTGTATGAGGTATCAATAAAACATCTCAATAAAAGGACCGTCGTCCCACACTGTGATAAAAGTTTCCACTTCAGTGATATAAGGTGTACATAAAAAAGTCTTTAAGGATGAGCAGCCAGATTCAACACTCAGCCTTACGCGTTTCAAAGTTTAAAACTTCTTCCTCAGAGGCATTGTTGAATCTGGTCTGTTGTGGCCATTTTAAAAGCTCCCGCTTAGCGGGGAGGGTGGGTGTGTGAACCGGCCGCTCATTCATTGGTCTATTGTGTTACACCCCTGTTTTCATCTGGGGTATTTTTCAGTGTGGAAAAGATCGTACACAGGAAAAGTTCAAATTATTTCCAATGTGACATATTTAACAATTTCGTTATAATGTAATGTAGATCTTACTACAAGGACTTTTTTCCCCCCCTAATTACGTGTTTTGTGTTCGGGTATGTCGCATATTTATACTTGCATCTAAATACATATAAAAGTGATTATAGAGGTATTGGAAGTACTCTAGATGATTCATTGTCTGATCGAATATCAAATTAACTCTATTCTTGCATATTATGATATTACCATGAATATTGGTGTAGATACAAAAATGTATTCAAAATTGTTTACTTTTTATAAAAATATGTTATACACTGAACAAAGATATTCTCCTCTATATTAAACCAAAGGTGATTTTAAGTTTTTTCTTTAGTAGACTAACTTGGGAAAGAAGATTTGTTTAACAAATTATATTACTGGTAATTATAAACCACAAAGAGCCCTATATGTGGTCTATTATCATCTCTTTTATATGATCAATCTATATCTCATAAATTAGATCTAAAATGGTTTTTATAGCTGATTTAATTTGTTTCATTTTCCACCAAGGATGTAGTCTATGAGTGGTTTGTAAAGATATATAGAAAATCTCTTAAAAATGTATATGTATGTATATATGAGCCTGCATTGATGCTGTAAGGACCTTGAATGGCCCACAGTATCTATATTTTGTAGATTCTAAAGATTGTTGTTATAGAAATGCTACAATATCTACATCTTTATTGAGTCCTCCTGGATGCAAGGTGTTAAAAGCATGTATCCAGTAAGTTTCTCTTTGCCTCAATGTTCTCACTCTGTCTCCCCCGCTATGATTTTGTGGGATATGTTCAAGGATCGTTCCTTTTAGATATTTTGGGTCTTTCTGATGAAATTTTCTGTAGTGGTCCGAAAGGTTATGTCCTGTAAAGCCAGCTTCAATATTTTTAATATGCTCTAATAGTCTAGTTTTAAAGACTCTTTTGGACCTACCGATATACTGGAGTCCACAGCTGCATTCTAATAGATAAACACAAAACTCACTTTTACAGTTAGTTAGAGTGTTTATTTTGCAACTTTTGTTGTTGGATTTGGATTGGACCACATGTGTTGGTTTATTCTTATTATATGCATGTGCACAGCCTTCGCAATTTTTGCGGTTACATTTATAAAATCTTTGGCTGTTACTTTCTAGCCAGGTTTTTTGATGATTTTTCCTTTTAAGTTTGCTAGGGGCAAGTATGTTTTTTAGAGATTTATTTTTTCTAAAAGTTACTGTAGGGCAATCCTCTAGATTCTTCTTTAAAAATTTGTCCTGTTTCAGGACTGGCCAGTATTTTTTTTAGAATTTGTTTGATTTCGGGAGCGGCCTCATTATATGTAGTGATGAAACCTGGGTCCCTTGTTCTTCTCTTAATGTTATTAGTTTTTTCTATGCTCTTAGTTTCTCGTATTTCCTCCTGATTTTTTGCTAAAAGATCTTCTCTGTTTAAATTTCTAGCCTTTGTATATGCAGTATTTATAATCTTTGTATTGTAGAGTTTTTGCTTGCGAATTTTTGTTTTAATAAATCAGATTCCTTATCAAAGTCTTCTAGTTTCGAGCAGTTTCTTCTCAATCTCTGAAACTGACCGAAAGGGATATTACGAACCCAAGACTTATGATGTCCACTGTCAACTGGAAGATAACCGTTACTGTAAGTTTCTTTCCTGTACAGTTTTGTTAATATCTTGTCATCTTCGTGGAAGAGTACAAGATCCAAAAATTCTATTTCCTGAGGGTTTGTTTTGTGTGTGAAGGACAGATTCATTGAGTTAGAATTTGCAAAGTTCACAAATTCATTAATAGATTCTTCACTACCCTTCCAAATGAGTATAATATCGTCAATGAATCTGCCCCACCACACAATATTGTCCATGAATCGGTTGTTGTTATAAATACATTGATCCTCCCAGTATCCCATATAGAGATTGGCATAGCTGGGGGCCATAATGGTCCCCATTGCTGTGCCACTAATCTGGAGGTAGTGTTCGCCCTCAAATTCAAAATAATTTCTCTCCAAAACAAATTTAGCACTATTTGCAATAAATGTTTGTAGTTTGTCAGAGAAATTGGTTTTCTCCCTTAGTGTATGTCTGAGTGTCTCGATTCCTTTATGGTGGGGTATGTTTGTATACAATGCTGATACATCCATAGTGACCCATCTATATTCAGAATCCCATTTTATTTGTTCAATCTTTTTAATGGTGTCCATAGTATCTTTAAGGTGAGATTTAAGTTGAGGGACTAGCGGATTGATGTAATAATCCACGTATTCAGATAACCTTGCCGTCAGTGAATTTATACCGGAGACAATTGGTCTTCCTGGGGGGTTTGTGGTGCTTTTGTGCACTTTGGGGAGGTGATAAAATATTGCCGTTTTGGGATAAAGATTGTTTAAATATTTGAATTCTTGATTGTTTAATATCCCATTGTATTTGGCATCATCCAAAAAATGTGTGTATTCTCTCAAAAAGGTTTTTCTTGGATCCCCCTTTAATTTTAGGTATGTCTTTTTGTCTCCTAAGAGATTATAGGCTTCTTTCAAATAATCAGATCGATTTTGTAGAACCATACCTCCCCCCATTATGGCCCCCAGCTATGCCAATCTCTATATGGGATACTGGGAGGATCAATGTATTTATAACAACAACCGATTCATGGACAATATTGTGTGGTGGGGCAGATTCATTGACGATATTATACTCATTTGGAAGGGTAGTGAAGAATCTATTAATGAATTTGTGAACTTTGCAAATTCTAACTCAATGAATCTGTCCTTCACACACAAAACAAACCCTCATGAAATAGAATTTTTGGATCTTGTACTCTTCCACGAAGATGACAAGATATTAACAAAACTGTACAGGAAAGAAACTGACAGTAACGGTTATCTTCCAGCTGACAGTGGACATCATAAGTCTTGGGTTCGTAATATCCCTTTCGGTCAGTTTCAGAGATTGAGAAGAAACTACTCGAAACTAGAAGACTTTGATAAGGAATCTGATTTATTAAAACAACAATTCGCAAGCAAAAACTACAATACAAAGATTATAAATACTGCATATACAAAGGCTAGAAATTTAAACAGAGAAGATCTTTTAGCAAAAAATCAGGAGGAAATACGAGAAACTAAGAGCATAGAAAAAACTAATAACATTAAGAGAAGAACAAGGGACCCAGGTTTCATCACTACATATAATGAGGCCGCTCCCGAAATCAAACAAATTCTAAAAAAATACTGGCCAGTCCTGAAACAGGACAAATTTTTAAAGAAGAATCTAGGGGATTGTCCTACAGTAACTTTTAGAAAAAATAAATCTCTAAAAAACATACTTGCCCCTAGCAAACTTAAAAGGAAAAATCATCAAAAAACCTGGCTAGAAAGTAACAGCCAAGGATTCTATAAATGTAACCGCAAAAATTGCGAAGGCTGTGCACATGCATATAATAAGAATAAACCAACACATGTGGTCCAATCCAAATCCAACAACAAAAGCTGTAAAATAAACACTCTAACTAACTGTAAAAGTGAGTTTTGTGTTTATCTATTAGAATGCAGCTGTGGACTCCAGTATATCGGTAGGTCCAAAAGAGTCTTTAAAACTAGACTATTAGAGCATATTAAAAATATTGAAGCTGGCTTTACAGGACATAACCTTTCGGACCACTACAGAAAATTTCATCAGAAAGACCCAAAATGTCTAAAAGGAACGATCCTTGAACATATCCCACAAAATCATAGCGGGGGAGACAGAGTGAGAACATTGAGGCAAAGAGAAACTTACTGGATACATGCTTTTAACACCTTGCATCCAGGAGGACTCAATAAAGATGTAGATATTGTAGCATTTCTATAACAACAATCTTTAGAATCTACAAAATATAGATACTGTGGGCCATTCAAGGTCCTTACAGCATCAATGCAGGCTCATATATACATACATATATTCATTTATATACATATGGATGTGTGTGGATATATATATACATATGTTTATTTTCCTATATACATTTTTAAGAGATTTTCTATATATCTTTACAAACCACTCATAGACTACATCCTTGGTGGAAAATGAAACAAATTAAATCAGCTATAAAAACCATTTTAGATCTAATTTATGAGATATAGATTGATCATAGAAAAGAGATGATAATAGACCACATATAGGGCTCTTTGTGGTTTATAATTACCAGTAATATAATTTGCTAAACAAATCTTCTTTCCCAAGTTAGTCTACTAAAGAAAAAACTTAAAATCACCTTTGGTTTAATATAGAGGAGAATATCTTTGTTCAGTGTATAACATATTTTTATAAAAAGTAAACAATTTTGAATACATTTTTGTATCTACACCAATATTCATGGTAATATCATAATATGCAAGAATAGAGTTAATTTGATATTCGATCAGACAATGAATCATCTAGAGTACTTCCAATACCTCTATAATCACTTTTATATGTATTTAGATGCAAGTATAAATATGCGACATACCCGAACATAAAACACGTAATTAGGCGGGGGGGGGGGGGGGGAAGTCCTTGTAGTAAGATCTACATTACATTATAACGAAATTGTTAAATATGTCACATTGGAAATAATTTGAACTTTTCCTGTGTACGATCTTTTCCACACTGAAAAATACCCCGGATGAAAACAGGGGTGTAACACAATAGACCAATGAATGAGCGGCCGGTTCACACACCCACCCTCCCCGCTAAGCGGGAGCTTTTAAAATGGCCACAACAGACCAGATTCAACAATGCCTCTGAGGAAGAAGTTTTAAACTTTGAAACGCATAAGGCTGAGTGTTGAATCTGGTTGCTCATCCTTAAAGACTTTTTTATGTACACCTTATATCACTGAAGTGGAAACTTTTATCACAGTGTGGGACGACGTTCCTTTTATTGAGATGTTTTATTGATACCTCATACAAACTGAGGTTCCGTTTGTGAGTATCACTCTTGTGCTGTAAATAAATTTGTGTTATCTTTTAAACAGTATTATGCTATGTGCCGTGTTTGTTTCCTCTACATAATACGTTGGAGTTATCAAAGAAATAAAAAACGGTTGCCGACAACAATATTGGAGAACCCGGGAAGTGGAGAAAACTGAAATAAACTACGCGCTGCGGCTCCAACTGACAAACAGAAAATCTATCCGGGACAACACACAGGATCGCAAGCTTGCTACTGGAGGAGCATTGCTGGGACCTGGTACACCCACAACGCCCGTTCCTTACCTCATATGATTGAGGTCACCCAATGTGAGTAGCCTGTGAAGCCATTTGGGATACCTGTCATTTTATGTCTGCATTGCTGAACGTTTATTTTTGAAGATTAAAAACACCCTTGCTCATTTAAGAATTGATCAACATATTTGGGAACTATATATTCTCTACAAAATATCCATTGCAATATTGAAATATCAGCTGATAAATTCATATATACGGGATCAGTCACTTTCTACCCAGTATATGTATACATTATAGCAATGTGCTTTTCTTAGGATTCACTGTTTAATACATTTATAAAACTATTTTGTTACATGAGGTGTATTGAAACAATACACTATATATTGTGAGATCAGCGCTGTGAAGTGAACTACTCTTTGTTTTGCTTTATACTAATACGGTTTGTTCACCTGTAAGGGTAGTGTGACCATACTTCTCCGTTCACTCCAGCAGCTTATCTCTTATAGGTGGTAATATATTCATTGCGCCTCCAGTGTGGCCTACACCTAGGTGTAGCTCACATTACTCAAACCCTTTTCTTCGGAACAATATATATATATATATACACATCTGTCTATATATGTGTACAGTACATATGTATTTATATGTGCATATATTTGCATATGTGCATATATGTGTATATATTTACATACATACTATATATACACATAATAAAAAATGCAAAGGCTGGGGAAGAAGCACCACACGAAAGATCTAAGCGTAGATGATGTTTTATATATATATATATATATATATATATATATATATATATATATATATATATAGAACCAAGAGAAGGTAAAATATAGAGGCGCTTAGTAAAAAGAGCTAGTTACTGTATCTATAATAAGACACATATAGTACAAAAAGTCACAATATTTGACTGCTGGATAATATAGGGGGAATAAAAAAGTTAAAAAAACAGATACATATATACAACTATCACAGTGTGTAAATTAAATTAAAATTATATTGCTAATATCAAATACCTGTAGCTATCTGTAGTATATATAGAGACTAGTCTAGCAGATGATATTGTTATTGCTAGAACACCACAGGTGACAAAAAAGGTTCGCAGTACATACAATTAGTACAGGCAATTTACAAAAGAAAAACCACAAAAATGTACATGCAGTTAGAGTCCATATGTGATACTGTTGTGCAAGAAAGGAAAAGGTGGAAATCCCAAAGTGGCGGATCACACTGTCCCCTCAGGGGGTTCTACTTACTCTCCTTTACCTCAATCTGTATGAGGTAAGTGTCGCATGGGTTAAGTAGAAAGTCCTTCCTTGTAGTGACAAGTATCCTATGGCTTGTTTTCTGTCTTCCAACGCTTTCACTCACATAGATGAAATGGGAATAGCAGAAAGATAGTAATAGTGCAACCCCGTTAATATGGATTTATATGCACAATTATGTATAGAATATCACTCACACTAGACAACCTCAAATGGATATGAGGTATTTTATTAGCATAATGAGATAAAACCAGATATTGGCATGAACAGTATTCGTATTTTGAAAACGGTTTAGTGCAAGACAAATACAGCACAGTTCAAAAGCCGTATAGTGACATAGAATATAAGTACATAGAAGTCCTAACGCGTTTCGAAGGTCTACACACATACACGACCTTCTTCTTCAGAGGAAAAATGATTACCGACTGTAAGTAAGTCCGTCGGCTTTAAAGCGGAGCTGCGACACGCCCCTATGAACTCCAATTGGATCCTCAGATCACATGACCTTCAGTTGCGAGATACAGGATGAAGTAAGGGCTGCCAGAGTTGTTACTGGCATTAATGGAAAAGTATTGGCTGTTCAAGTAATCCGTTAGAACGACACTCTGGGGCTTGTAATAAGTTGTAAGCAGCAGTGATTTAAAAAGCCGCCCGTACAAGCGTTGTCTATACTTATACAACTGACAAATTAGAACACCCTTAGTAGACAACCAATAGCACATGTTGCTTATAGTAATTACATCGGAAACATACATTGGTACGCAAGGTTAATAAATACATAAGTTAAAATTCATATAGTAAATATAGTACAGTACATCTAAGTATTTCTAAAAAAAAAAAATTCAGTTACATAACATTCCAATAAATAATTAGTAATATTTACATAAAAACATGATGTTCAGAAATACATATATTTAAAAATTGATATCAGAAATACAGCTTAATATGATATAAATTTGGTATAAAAATTAATTTATTATAGGAAAAAAGACTATTTTAAAAGACCTATATTTTTTCAAAAATACAATAGGGTACCCCAATAAACCTGCTTGATGAATAAATATAATGAAAAATTATAATGGGAAATTAAATTGGAAAATTAATGTATAAAGTATAGAAATTCAGAGATCAATGAGAGATGCATAGGAACTAATATTAGTTAAGGGGTTAGAAGTGTTGATAAAAATTTAATATATATATATATACGCACACAAAAAAATATATATACATACATATATATATATACACTACAAGAGGGAGGGTTTTGTAAACCAAGGTGCCAGGACTGCAGGGCTGCAGGGGAGGGGGGGGCTGGGAGGCAATAAGATTTCTGGTTAGAAAAAAAGTCAATATTCTTATTCTTATTCTGATAAAATTCATTTAAGTTAAGATGCTAAGTTAAAAAGGCCGCCAGATCGATATCCTTATTTAGACCTTTAGGATTCATGGAACCTAGAGTATAGATCCAGTATGTTTCCCTTTTCCTGAGTTTAAGTTCTCTGTCCCCCCCTCTTTTATCCTGTTGTACACACTCAATTATTGTTCCTTTGAGGCAGGTTGGTTTTTGATTGTGTTTTTCTCTATAGTGGGCCGACAAACTGTGGTTCTTTTCACCATTTTCAATGTTATTGATGTGTTCGAGTAGCCTCTTCTTGAAGGGTCTTGTGGTTCTACCCACATATTGAAGGCCACACCCACATTGTAGTAGATATACAACAAAATCCGTCCGACAGTTGCAAAGGCTTTCAATTTTGTACTTTTTATTAGTCACCATGGATATAAACTCCTTAGTTGGTTTATTTGATGAAAAATGGTGTATACAGGCTATGCAGTTTTTTCTATTGCATTTGAAATAGCCAGTCGTCTCTTTATTCAGCCAATTGGTTTTTGAGTGGCCCTTAGACTTCAACTGGCTTGGGGCCAAGATACTCTTCAGATTTTGGTTTTTTCTATAGATTAGTCTTGGCTCCCTCATGGTAATTGAGTCAAGAAAGGAATCTTTTTTCAGAATATGCCAATGCTTTTTTATTATATTCTTTACTTCCCATGTTCCTTCATTATATGTTGTCACAAAATTAACATGTCCTGAATATTCCTTTTCGGTTTCGTGTTGTTTTGTTGCTTTAGGGACTTGTTTACCTGTATTAAGGAGTCGTTTTCTATCCATGGTATTTACTTTTTTCATTGCTACCGATAGATTATAGGTATTATATCCTCTTGCTTTGAATCTTTTATTAAGATTCTTAGCCTCTCTATCGTAATCCTGTTTTTTGAGCAATTTCTTTTCAGCCTTTGGAACTGTCCCATAGGGATATTCTGGATCCATTTCTTGTAATGACCGCTTTTAGCATGGAGATATCCATTGCTGTCTGTGGCTTTCTTGTAGAGTTTGGAATGGATCTCATTGTTTTCCTGGAAAAGAATGACATCTAAAAAGTCTATCTCATGGGGGTTTGTCTTAATTGTAAATGATAAGTTAAAATCATTGATGTTTAATTTATTTACAAATTCATCCAAGAGAGTGGAACTACCATCCCATATTAGGATGATATCATCTATATATCTACCCCAAGCTACGATGTTTGGTAGATATACATTGTTTTGCCAGATGACTTCTTCTTCCCAGAGTCCCAGATAGAGATTCGCGTAGCTTGGGGCAAATTTCGTCCCCATTGCTGTTCCGGTGACTTGTAAAAAGTATTCCTTTTCAAAGAGGAAGAAGTTCTTTTCCAAAGTGAATCTAATTGCATTTAGCAAAAAAGATTGTAGGTTTTCATGTAGACTATTGTCTTTTTTTAGCCAAAAGCCTATAGATTGAATACCCTTTTCATGTGGGATGTTAGTGTATAATGCACTAACATCCATGGTAGCCCACAAGTATCCTTCTTTCCATTTTAGATTGCTAAATTTCTCCAGTGTATCTGGGGTGTCTCTTAAAAAGGATTTTAGTTTAGGTACCAGAGGTTGTAAAAAGAAGTCTATATACTCTGAGAGTTTTGCTGTTAAAGAGGCTATACCCGATACTATTGGTCTACCGGGAGGTTGTTCTAAGCTCTTGTGGACCTTAGGCAGGTGATAAAATAACGCCACCACTGGTGTGTCATTTTGAAGGTATTTCCACTCATTCTCATTTAGAATTTTTAAATCTCTGGCATCATCCAAAAGGTGTTTGTATTTTATAACAAATACATCTGTTGGATTGGATTTAAGTTTCTGATGTGTATTTTTGTCGTCTAGTAGTCTCCTACCTTCCCTTAAATAATTGACTCTGTTCTGGAGCACAATTCCACCTCCTTTATCCGCTTCTCTAATTATGACATTATCATCATGTTCAAGAGTTTTAATAAAATCTCTTTCTTTTTTTGTCAAATTATCTTTCCTAATTTTGTATTGTTTACATAGATTGTCTAGGTCCTCCTGGACTAGTTTTGTAAAAACAGGAATAAAATTGCCTTTTGCGTTCACGGGAAAAAAAGTCGAATTTGGTTTCAGATTTGTATGTATGTTCTTTTGGATTGTATTTCCATTTTCCGTTTGTATACTCTCCATTTCTAGAGATTCAAGTGTAAGGAGAGTATCTTCTTCTACATTCATAGAGTCTTGAATTTGCTCTGATTTTTGTTTTTCGAAGTATCGTTTTAAAGTCAAATTTCTCGTGAATTTATTGAAGTCCACGAAAAGTTGAAAGGGGTTTGGTCCCCTAGTGGGGGCAAAAGATAGACCCTTTTCCAAAAGATCCGACGGACTTACTTACAGTCGGTAATCATTTTTCCTCTGAAGAAGAAGGTTGTGTATGTGTGTAGACCTTCGAAACGCTTTAGGACTTCTATGTACTTATATTCTATGTCACTATACGGCTTTTGAACTGTGCTGTATTTGTCTTGCACTAAACCGTTTTCAAAATACGAATACTGTTCATGCCAATATCTGGTTTTATCTCATTATGCTAATAAAATACCTCATATCCATTTGAGGTTGTCTAGTGTGAGTGCTATTCTATACATAATTGTGCATATAAATCCATATTAACGGAGTTGCACTATTACTATCTTTCTGCTTTTCCCATTTCATCTATGTGAGTGAAAGCGATGGGAGACAGAAAACAAGCCATAGGATACTTGCCACTACAAGGAAGGACTTTCTACTTACCCCACGCGACACTTACCTCATACAGATTGAGGTAAAGGAAAGTAGAACCCCCTGAGGGGACAGTGTGATCCGCCACTTTGGGATTTCCACCTTTTCCTTTCTTGCACAACAGTATCACATATGGACTCTAACTGCATGTACATTTGTGTGGTTTTTCTTTTGTAAATTGCCTGTACTAATTGTATGTACTGCGAACCTTTTTTGTCACCTGTGGTGTTCTAGCAATAACAATATCATCTGCTAGACTAGTCTCTATATATACTACAGATAGCTACAGGTATTTGATATTAGCAATATAATTTTAATTTAATTTACACACTGTGATAGTTTTATATATGTATCTGTTTTTTTAACTTTTTTATTCCCCCTATATTATCCAGCAGTCAAATATTGTGACTTTTTGTACTATATGTGTCTTATTATAGATACAGTAACTAGCTCTTTTTACTAAGCGCCTCTATATTTTACCTTCTCTTGGTTCTATATTTTTTGGGCTCTATTGGTCTTGTGGGGTTTGGGGATCCCACTTTTCTAATAAGTAATTTTGGGGCTGCATAGTGAGCTAACTACACTTCATTCATATATATATATATATATATATATATATATATATATATATATATAATATAATAATATAAAAATATTTCTTTTCAGGAATTTTCACTAGCATCACCTATTTTTGCGCCGTTGTCACAATTTTTCTCTTTGTCCACACATATATATATACACATATAAATACATCAATACATATGTACACATATATAGACAGGTCAGAGGAAGGGACAATGCTTGGTCCTGAAACGTCACCAAATAAAAAGAGTTGTCACTGATGTCTGAAGACCAGGGAGTGCTTTATACTATGATTGTATGTATATATATATATATATATATATATATGTATACATTTAAACAAGAAAACATAGACCCTTATTTCTCCAGCACCTAACTATGTCTGAAAAAATATATACTTATAGACAAGGAAAGATTATAGAGTCAATAATACACATACTATTTGAAAATGCGTGATAATAAGATTTATATATTGATATCAGCATTACAATAAATCATAAGCATGACCCCCAAATAATAAAGTTCAAAGTCCACAACCCGGGTTGTTAGTGGAAGTTAGTGAGTTGGTCCGTTACTTGACCGGCATTAGATAATTTCAAAATGCCTGAATTATTGCACATTTGTAATCCCAAAATTGGAAAGCAACGTTAATGCAAGGACAGCACCAATTATTGTGTAACACTAACACTGCAGGTGTAACTTGTATCTTCGTACTCCCAATGCAAATTTGTAACTGTATCACTTTCAGCAGAAAAATGGCAACTCTTCCATACCACATTTAACTCGCTGTGACAGTTCTATGTTGCGTGTAGAGATATAATGAACAAGTACCTGCTTCCTCGATGTTTTGATAGTGACATATTATGGTGCCATATCTACCTGCTCGTTGCTTCCAATTATTTCGATTCAAACCGGGTTTGGAGATATCACCTTTGCTTTTTCCTCCGTGCTTTCTTGGCTCTTTCAGTGCATCCGCACGCCTTAGCTTTCACCGGAGTATGATTATCTTTGAGAGTCAGCTGTTGGACGGTGCTCAGCTGCTGCACCACTCCAACCAAACAAACAAGCAGCTACGCGCGTTTCACCCGGGTTCCATTTGGGCTTCTTCCGGCTGTGCATGCAGCTGAGCACCGTCCAACAGCTGACTCTCAAAGATAATCATACTCCGGTGAAAGCTAAGGCGTGCGGATGCACTGAAAGAGCCAAGAAAACACGGAGGAAAAAGCAAAGGTGATATCTCCAAACCCGGTTTGAATCGAAATAATTGGAAGCAACGAGCAGGTAGATATGGCACCATAATATGTCACTATCAAAACATCGAGGAAGCAGGTACTTGTTCATTATATCTCTACACGCAACATAGAACTGTCACAGCGAGTTAAATGTGGTATGGAAGAGTTGCCATTTTTCTGCTGAAAGTGATACAGTTACAAATTTGCATTGGGAGTACGAAGATACAAGTTACACCTGCAGTGTTAGTGTTACACAATAATTGGTGCTGTCCTTGCATTAACGTTGCTTTCCAATTTTGGGATTACAAATGTGCCATAATTCAGGCATTTTGAAATTATCTAATACCGGTCAAGTAAAGGACCAACTCACTAACTTCCACTAACAACCCGGGTTGTGGACTTTGAACTTTATTATTTGGGGGTCATGCTTATGATTTATTGTAATGCTGATATCAATATATAAATCTTATTATCACGCATTTTCAAATAGTATGTGTATTATTGACTCTATAATCTTTCCTTGTCTATAAGTATATATTTTTTCAGACATAGTTAGGTGCTGGAGAAATAAGGGTCTATGTTTTCTTGTTTAAATGTATATCAATTAAATACCCTTATCCGTGCACTATACTGAGAAGTGTGGTCCTATATAGGACACACAATATCCTATCTCAGTATATAAAACTGTGACATTTATTAAACTAGGGGTGCTGGCACAACTTATATATATATGTATATATATATATATATATATATATATATATGTGTATGTGTGTGTGTGCATTGGAGCCATTTGCAGTTAAGTAGATAAAAACATGTAAAAAGCATATTTAAGCAATATTCATATTTAATGTAAATATTTCACGTTCCATTGCTCTGCACATAGCAGAATATGCTCTATGTATTTTTAAATAGATATTCATATATATATATTCATGAATAAATAGAACATATTCTTCTATGTGAATTATTCATATTGTCATGTCGGGTTAGCGCGCAAGCAGGTTTTTCCCCCTTATTTTTCATCTTTGACTTCTATGGGGGAATAGATTATAGCAAACGCATTCTAAGTTTGGCTAAGCAAAAGCAGTTTTCTTTCAATTCCTAATACGAGCACAACCTGACGAGCAAAAAACGTACTCGAGCGGGAGCGTTAAATAGCGCTCCACTTGTAATCAGGCCCATAAGGAGGAACCTCGCATTCAATCTTCAGTGTGCGGAGTGTGCATGAAAAGGACGTCTGCCAGAAGATAAGAAGAAAAGAAGCACCAGATGGAAGAAGTGGACTGCTGCCATAATGATGAAGAGAATAACTTTAGGGCAACGCTCTACAAAATACCCTTCTTAGGGCAATCTTTTTTTTTAGATAGGGATTTGTTTAGGTCAATGTTTATTAGAATAGGGTTTTTTTTTCATTTTTATTTTATTTATTTTTATTGGGTGAACGAGCTGTTAGACTTTAAGACAAGCCCCTACCAAATGCCCTTATCCGGGCGATGCCCAACAAAATGCTCTTCTCAGGGCATCTTTTTTAGGATAGGTTTTTTTAAGAGGGTTTTTCTTAGTATAGGGCTTTTTTATTGGGCAAAATAGCTATGTTCACTTTAGGGCACTGACCTTCCAAATGCCCAATTAAATTCCCTTTTCAGGGCAATCTTTGTTAGGATAGGTTTTTTTGTTTTTTTAACTGTTTTGTTTTTTTTTTTAATTGGGGAAAACTACTAACTTTAGGGCACTCCCTACCAAATTCCCTTCTAAGGGCAATACCAAACAAATGTCCTTTTCAGGGCAATCTTTTTGTGAGTACATTTATCTCCTATTATATACACAATGCTGCGCCATCTCATTGTGTTGTAGGCAGTATATGATGAAGTTAGATGCAGAAATGTGATAACATAATTATTATTATTATTATTATTCATTCAGTGATACCAGATTTTAAAATATATTCTTAAAAACATAAAAATATATCTGATACCAACTTGTCCCATTCTGGGGTATGCACAAATCCGATTGCCCCTTATTTTGTTAACCTTATAATATTGACTTATTGCAGTTGGAGGTACTTATGGCATAATTGCAGGGCTGTAGGGTACTTGCTACAAAAAAGTTGAGAGATATTGGTTTAGAGGGTATTTGCAGATGAGGGCAGATATGAGTATACTGTGTTGTTAAAGGGACACTGTACCAAAATTTTTTCTTTTGTGATTCAGATAGAGCATGCAATTTTAAGCAACTTTCTAATTTACTCATATTATCATTTTTTCTTCGTTCTCTTGCTGTCTTTATTTGAAAAAGAAGGCATCTAAGCCTTTTTTTTGTTTCAGTACTCTGGACAGCACTTTTTTATTGGTGGATGAATTTATCCACCAATCAGCAAGGACAACCCAGGTTGTTCACCAAAAATGGGCCGGCATCTAAACTTACATTCTTGCATTTCAAATAAAGATACCAAGAGAATGAAGAAAATTTGATAATAGGAGTAAATTAGAAAGTTGCTTAAAATTTCATGCTCAATCTGAATCACGAAAGAAAATTTTTGGGTACAGTGTCCCTTTAAGGATTTTGTATATTAGGTTCAATATTTCATTTTAGTCTTAAGGTTAAGAGAAGAGAGTGAGGCATTAACAGAAAAATTCAGCAGATTATTATTATTTATTATTATTATCAGGTATATGTAGAGCGCCAACAGATTCCTGATTAGATCCGTCTGGTAGAGATATTCCTGATGTATTGCAGAGAGGACAAACAGTAACTTGAGCCTTGGAAGGTAGATTTGTGAGTTTGTAGATTAGAATCTTAGTTACATCTTGTGTGAAGAAGTTGCAAATGTTAGATACAATTTTAAGGAAGAAGTGCCAGAAATTATCCAAGTGCTAAACATTAAAAGCAAATAAAAGTAATGACTGAGTTCACATCTGAGAATCCTATCATTGAAGTGATGACAATGTTGTTAATAATAATCATGATTTGAAAGGTAGGTATATTAGGTGAAGGGAGATACATAAGATTATTATTATTAGTATCAGGTATTTGTAGAGCGCCAACAGGTTCCGCAGCGCTAAGATACATTAAAAAATGGTTTGGATACATTTCTGGTTAGAAACAGAATTCAGGGATATGATTAAATGTGTCACATTTTAATGGGATTATGTTAAACTCAACTGGAGCTTTAAAGTAAATGTGAATTTTGATGCTAAAGGGCCCGGTTTTTAAAACTTTGATTAAAAACAGGGGCACTTTAATTCATCAAAATTTACATTTCACTCCTGTTGTGAAAAAAAAACTTACCTTTTAATCTTCACAGCAGCTCCAGCTTCCTCTGGTCGTTGCAAGCCATTTCTGACGTCAGAAATGATGGATAGGTCATCCTCCAATCACGGCTCCCCCCCCCCCCGGGGGAATCAGTGTCTGATTCAACGCAGTGATTGGAGGAAGCCGGATTCCTCATTTTAGACCCAGGAAGAGGCTTTGTGATGGGCGGAGGAAGCTGGAGCTGCTGTGAAGATTAAAAGGTAAGTTTTTTTTTCACAACAGGAGTGAAATGTAAATTTTGATGAATAATAATCTGCTGAATTTTTCTGTTAATGCCTCACTCTCTTCTCTTAACCTTAAGACTAAAATGAAATATTGAACCTAATATACAAAATCCTTAAAGGGACACTGTACCCAAAAATTTTCTTTCGTGATTCAGATTGAGCATGAAATTTTAAGCAACTTTCTAATTTACTCCTATTATCAAATTTTCTTCATTCTCTTGGTATCTTTATTTGAAATGCAAGAATGTAAGTTTAGATGCCGGCCCATTTTTGGTGAACAACCTGGGTTGTCCTTGCTGATTGGTGGATAAATTCATCCACCAATAAAAAAGTGCTGTCCAGAGTACTGAAACCAAAAAAAAGCTTAGATGCCTTCTTTTTCAGGCTTTGTGATGGGCGGAGGAAGCTGGAGCTGCTGTGAAGATTAAAAGGTAAGTTTTTTTTTCTCAACAGGAGTGAAATGTAAATTTTGATGAATTAAAGCATCAAAATTGACATTCACTTTAATCGTAAATAGATTTGTATCGGTTAAACTCGATGGGTGCTTGATGATATTATTTTAGATGTAAATACATATAATTATTTAAGTAGGAACATAGCTCCAAATACCTGGGCCAGCAATAAATATTACAAACAATACATTTATAAAGGGAAACACTTGCATTGTTAAATCTCAATGGAAAAGAGGCTTGAAAAAGCTTATTTTCCTCTATTACACCTAGCTGAGCATGTTGTAATGTTTGAGACTTTATTAACAGCTTGAAATAGTTTTTTTAACTGTTTGGGCTTTCAAATGAAACCTGTTGTAAATTTGAGCTTTTCAGCTGCTATTATTTTCTATGGGCTGCATATGCACCATAGGAATCTGTTGATAAGCGTAATGGCTTCCAACAGCAGTTTTTTCTTTTTACAATCTCACAAAAATACAACCCAAAGAGTGGTAAAAAAGCAGAAGATAGACAGATAGAAAAAAATACAACAGTGCGGAGTTGCAGAAACTAAAGGATGGGTGGGGTTTGGAGCAACAGAGGCTGCTGGTCGAACGATGCAGACAGTTTGGAAAGAATTATTAGCAGAACGAAATTAAATGTTGAGTTGGCTGTAAGCAAGTCATTTGTCCCCTTGGTAACTGAGTATCTCTGGAGCATTAGGACAAAAAACAATACATATGGTTAAGAAGAGAATTTGATGAAAGGTGTTTGTATATAATCCTTTTAAGGGGTCTAGAGACAAGAGGGAGAAGGGAAATAGGGCAGTAGTTGCAGAAGGATTCGGGAATCAAATGAAGTTATTTAAAGTGTGACCAGAGCATGTTTAAAGGGATGATGGAATGGTGCTGGGAAAGACTGAATATGTGTTAAGACTGAGGCAAGTGTAGATAAAAGGGAGCACAGCAGTTGTGAGAGGAAAGGTTAAAATAGTAAGATGGGAGAGTCATTAAAGAGTAGAGACCTCATCTTCTGTAACAGGTTCAAAAGAACCAAGTTTGTGGAGGGGGGGGGGGGGCAGATCTTGAACTTTTGTGACCGTTTGTGATAGATGAGTATTGTTGTAGTAGTAAGAGGTTATTCTTGTTCCTAATATTCAAAGCAATTCCAATCAATAAGAGGAGTCTCTGTTTGAATTAGAAAAACAACCTAATTTTGGCAACAATATAACAGCAAAATGTAATTAGACTCACAAAAACAAATGAGCAGCAATATATTACCTGGACCCAGCTAAACATATCTGGTATGCCAATGAAAATGGGTGTATATGTGTAGCCACCAATCATCCGCTATTAGTAGTGCATTACTGCTCCTGAACCTTTCTAGATATGCTAAAGGATACCAAAAGAACAAAGTAAATATGATAATAGAAGGGAATTAAAACGCTTCTTAAAGGGACAGTCTAGTCAAAATTAAACGTTCATGATTCTGATAGGGCATTCAATTCTAAACAACTTTCCAATTTACTTTTATCATCAAATTTCCTTTGGTCTCTTGGTATTCTTAGTTAAAAGCTAAACCTAGGTAGGTTCATGTGCAAATTTCTAAGCCCTTGAATGCCGCCTCTTATCTCAGTGCATTTTGACAGTTTTTCACAGTTAGACACTGCTAGTTCATGTGCACCATAAATATAACATTGTGCTCACTCCTGTGGAGTTATTTATGAGTCAGCACTGACTGGCTAAAATGCAAGTCTGTCAAAAGTAATAAGATAATGGGTCAGTCTGCAGAGGCTTAGATACACAGTAACTATAAAGGTAAAAAGGGTATTAATATAACAGTGTTGGTTATGCAAAACTGTGAATGGGTAATAAAAGGAATATGTATATTTTTAAACAATAACAATTCTGGAGTAGACTGTCCTTTTAAAATTGCATGGGCTGTCTGAACCATGACATCTTGACTTTCATGCCCCTTTAAAATTGAAACCACCCTGCTCAAACAACCAATAAATGATGCTACTTGAAAAAGTCAAAGATGGATTTCCAAAAGGTGACAGGTGTTGAATTTAAAAAGTCCAAAACTCTTCTGAAAAGATGCCAGATAAAAGTTTTTTCATATTGATTGGTGATTAGTGTCAATTTAGTCCACATACCAAGTATAGAGAGAGTTTTCATACAAAAATACATTGTTAAACCATAAGACAAATATATTATTACAGGGTTTTAAAACAATTTAAAATTGGTTTGAACTTTAAAACCCCACAAAAAGCCAAGTAGTGGTAGTGAATTGTGATTGACTGAAATGGAACTTTTAAAACAGATGACAAAATCTTTGCCTGAAAGTCAAATGGTACTGGGATATAGTACAGCTCTATTTAAAAGGTCATTAACCACTTGCTGTTCCATAATGCATAGTGCTTGCAGAGGCCAAAAAGCAAATCATACCATTTGAAAATGGTGCAAATCAAATAACTGATTTAGGCAATTTGCTGCGGTAACTTAGGTTACAGTATTTGAGTTTTGGGCTCTCTAGGGAATGTGGGACCAGCAGATTTATTTTACACAAAAGCAAGAGGTGTTTATTGACCTTTTGTATTTGCTGAGTTATTTCACCATAAGCTCACCTGGCTTTGAGTAGCTTTGGCTTAAATTTGCTATGTAATTACTACTGCGGCCCTCTGCACTAGTCTTTGTGGCCCCTGGAAAAAAGCAGAACTAAAAATGTATGTTTTGGAGTGGCCAAAACTCTATAGAGCCCTCTCAAGGGGATAAAGGGGAGAACAGCAAACAGAGGTTATCCTGCAACTTATCTATATTTCTCTTTTAGGAAGTATAATATTATTTAGGTGTTAAGTAGTCATAAATTTATATGTGGCCCTTAAGGCTTTAAAAATATTGAGTAAAGGGGTTAAAGACAGAGTAGAAATACTGCTGGTCCAGAGTGGAAAATGCTACTGATCCATTCAGCAGTACTAGTCAAATGAGTCAGATATGAAACTAGCACAGCTGATTGGATCAGTAATGTTTTCCACTCAGGACCAGCAATACTCTGCGAGTTCCAAGCGGTATTTCTACTGTGTTTAACCCTCTTGCAGGGGCTAAACACAGCAGTCTAGGGTTGATATTCTTAAAATGACATGCTCTAAATAAAGGATTAGAGCATAAACTTCTTGACTATAATGGTCCTTTAAGTTTATAATGTGTCTGTTTTTTATGAGGAGTATTGAAATTTGGTGCCGAGACCTTTATTGTTCTTTGCTAAAAATGTTATAAAACTGAGCAGTAGTTCCTAAGATATTTACTTACAAAGGGCAGTATTGCTAAAAGTTTTCCATATAAAATATGGAAGAACTTAAAGAGTTAAGTATGTAGAACTCCTCAGAAAGTAGAGCTGACTAAGGCCTCTTAAGATTCCAGTTGTCCTCCATAAAATACTGGAAAACCAGCAGATGATACAGGGGCCGTGAGGGGGGGGGGGGGTTAAGTTCAATACAAAGTTCAGAATAAAGTAGGTTGCAGTAAAAAAAAAGTACAGTGGACCCTGGTGCTTGAATTGTGCAGTAGAAGTTGAAGCTGTCACTGGCCCATGATACCCAGCAGTTACTGCAAGGTAATTATGCTTGATCTCTGGTACAAGGTGAGCATACACACAAGGCAAGCATACACAGGTATCAGGCAAAACTGATTAGCTTTCAGGAACCAGTTGAGAATACGCAAGTGCAAAGTAAGTATGCTTGGTCTCTGGAACAAGGTGAACATACGCAGGTACAAGTTAAGTATGCTTATTCTATGGAACAAGATGAGCATATGCAGAAAGAAGGTAAGTATGCTTGGTTTCTGGAACAAGGTGAGCATACACAGGTATCAGGTAAGTATTCTTTGACTTTCAGGAACCATAAGAGCATATACAGGCACAAGGTAGGTAAGCGTAGTCTCTGGAACAAGGTGGACATTCACAGGTATCAGGTAAGTAAGCTTTGGCTTTCAAGAACTAGGAAGGGTAGGCAATAAAACAGCCCAGAGTCATGGACTGAGTGAGTTTTATAGAAACTCCAACACCTAAGTCCTCCAGGTGGGAGTTCCGGTAATTAGGACATGGCTCATTTAAATCAAAGCAGCATGAGGCCACACATGCCTAAGGGAAGTGGCTGCAGCAGCTGAAGGTGTAGAGTCGTGGCGTCACTCCATATGGGACGCCGAAACGGAAAAAATGAATCTCTAAGGTAGGATCCTTCCAGTATAGTAATAGAATGACCTAAAAGAGGTTTAAAATTGAAGAATTTGTATTTGTTGTCATTTTAAAATATTAACAGGTTAATTAGAGTTGCTGTTTTTATGTAAGTTTGTGTGTCATTATGAATAAAATATTAATGCAGCTAGCTACAAATATTTGCTCTTGCTAGAGTAGCTCAGGCGTGTTAACCGAAACAATTACAACAAAACCAACAAGATTCGGATTTTTATAAAATCATTAAACTAAACACCATGACTTGATTACAATCTTTATAAAAGGACACATTAAACTACAGTTGTTTTGAGGTCAGAATTTGTTTTGATAAGGAAACCATTAGGTCCCATTATACTATTATTAAGAAACGATAAGTGCTGCTTATTTGGCTCAAAAAGTCTACACAGTTTTTTTTACTCATAACCCGACCCACTGCAAAGTGTTCAAAATTGTCTCTATGGGAAAGGTTTAAAGGAGGCGGAAGTGTATGTATTATCTGAATTAAAGGGACAGTATATTGTAAAAATTGTCTCCCCTTTAATATATTCCTAATGATCCATTTTAACCTGCTGATTTGTGTTAGAATATTTACAATAACTAGTTCACCTTTTGTCATTTGTAAAAGCCTGTTGAAAAAGCCACCTATTCTTAAAATATGAATACTGCAGTATTCTCTATAGAACAAACACAAGCTAGCATCAGAAATCAACCTCCCAGTGGGGGCTAGAGCGAGAGAGCCCAACCCACTTGACAGCTTGTTCCTGCAAGTAAAGTGAGTACACTGAACTATTTTTTCCCTCTTTCCTGTTGAAACCGCAACCTATACTGAAACTATGAATACTGCAGTATGCTTTAGAGAAAAGTTATGTAAACATTATTCAGCAGCAGAAATCCACCTGGGCGGAAGAGAGAGACAGTCCAGCTTATTTAATAGCAAGGGCTGGGGTACTATGAACTCGTATCAGCTTCTTTCCTGTGAACATTGTGCTTTGAAATTGTGATTTTGATTGAAAAACAAATGTTACACTTGTTCCATTTGCTTGATAGACAAGTTTGTACAACGTCCCTTTAGTATAGAAGATATGTTTGCTGGAGAGAAATATGGACACACTTCCCAGCTACAGAGGAGAAGATTCAGGACGTAGAGGAAAATTGCCAGAGATAAATGCAATTTCAATGCTGCAACCACTGTATGTCTAATGTCCAGGTCACAAAGTGCAATGTTGTACAGTGAAGACAGGTTTTATATAGTTTGAGGGTTAATCAGTAATATGTTATAGTTGATGTTATAGCTTTCCAAACATATTAATTTAACATAAGCTGATCGTGTGGTATATGCTCAGGTCACACAGCAAACAGAGCTCTAAGATTACAGGTCACCAAATCATTAATCCTAGTTATTAGTCTGTAACTTACGACCAGAGACGCCTGTCAGACTCACACGCATGGAGTCATGATGTCTGTGAGGCAAATAAATAAAACATCTCAACCAGTGTCCTCCTCTGCTGTAAAAATAAGATTATTGTCCCAAAGGGACAGATCAGGATTCAGTGGAAAAACTGATAATCAAACTCCCACAATGTGATTTACTTGATGAAGTACTTGTGGAGTAATGACAGTCAGGGTGATTCCTGGCCACTTGGTTTGCTGGGATAACTGTGAGATTGGGATTAATTCTTATGTATATTTAGCTGGGACAAACTAGATACTATAAAAAATAAATCTGAACACTTGTGGTGAGGGGAGCTCTGACTGTGACTATGGGCCTATGATCAAAAGTTTGCCACCAAAAATGTGAAAAACCACATTTAGCCTCGCAGGGACAGTCTTGGTGTGCTTATGGGCTGTCCATGCAAGTGGTAAGCTTTTCTCTAATAGAAATAATGAGAGCTCTCTGTAATGTAAACGTTTGCAAGGGAGGACGAGGTACACAGGGAGAACCTGGCATATGTTTAATCTTTAATGTGGCAGCCAGGCCTAGCACTTCTCTTTTGTATCCCTGCATGGAGAGGCCTCGAGTGAGGTGCTTGCAAGTCAGACCTCTGCATGCAAGGGAAACAAGCACAGTGGATAGCAAGAGGTCAACAAGATATCAAGATATAAAGGTAAACGCCTGCAGTGTCAGGGGTCTTATCTGATGTGGTTATGTGGCTGGCAGAGTGGCTGCAGTGCCAATGCTTTTACATGATGCATGTATGTTACTGACATAGTGACACAGAGTGGACAAAGGACCAGGAATCTGATTTTTACTGCAGGGGTCTGATTTGAGGTCTGATGTGGATATATGGCTGTCAGAGGGATGCAGGGCCAGCATCTGATGCAAGTTTTAATTCTGCTAACAGGGAAACTGTAAGTTTTAGTTGCACCATATTATCAAAGAATGGCATGGGAAGAAATAAATTGGCATAAGTAGCAAAATACATCTGTAGTGCTGCAAAAGCAACCAGGATGGATTTGTAGTGATAACAGTCTAAGGGGCCTATTTATTATAGTGCGAGCGGACATGATTCGATATTGCGGATCATGTCCGCTGCACATCGATATACTATTGCTGGTGCAATACCGCCCCTGCAGATTTGCACTAGCAGGGGGAGTCAATCAACCCGATCGTATTCGATTGGGTTGATTTCTGTCCGCTGCCTCAGATCAGGCGGACAGGTTATGGAGCAGCGGTCTTGAGCTTGATAAATATGCCCCTAAATAGGATTTGAGTCAAAGGCCTAGATACGTTGTGATCTATCATACATTAGTGAAAAAAGTTAACGGGATAGTCTAGTCAAAAATAAACTTTCATGATTCAGATAGGGCATGCATTTTTAAATAACTTCCAAATTTTCTTTTTTTTTTTTTATATGTATTTTTATTAAACAATTTTGATATTATACATTCACATTTGTGACATTCTAATACACAGTTGCATTAAGATTTTACATTCAATCGTGTCTCAAATATGGCAATCAAAACAAGAAGCAGAAAGAAAAAAGAACTGAAAAGTTTACACCGTTTCATATGTGTCACTCATCAATTCTATAGCTTTCAGGTATACTCCTATTTTAACAAGCTGGTTAAATTATTTCACTGACAAATTGGTATATTTATTAGAGTTTTCCGACTCTTAGAAGTTATCAGATAAGTAGGCTTCCCACATTGTTTTAACCTCTACATAGACATCTTGACGTTTAGTCTTTATATAGTTACATTTTTCTAAATGTATTGTTTTATTGCACTGGTCTGTCCACTGTGCTAGGTTAGGAATAGTGGCTGTTCTTTCTAATTTACTTTTATCATCAAATTTGCTTTGTTCTATTTGTGTTCTTTGTTGAAAGCTAAAGCTAGGTAGGTTCAAATAACCCCTTGAAGACCACCCTCTATATCAGTGCATTTTGACAGTTTTTTTACAGTTAGACAGCGCTAGTTCATGTGTCACATGGATAACATTATGCTCCTTCCTGTGGAGTTATTTACGAGTCAGCACTGATTGGCTAACAGCAATTCTGTCAAAAGAACTGAAATAAGGAGGCAGTCTGCAAAGGCTTAGATACAAGGTAATCACAGAGGTAAAAAAGTGTATTATCATAACAGTGTTGGTAATGCAAAACTAGGGAATGGATAATAAAGGGATTACCTATCTTTTTAAACAATAACAATTCTAGAGTAGATTGTTCCTTTAAAGGGACACTCAAGTCAAAATTAAATGTTCATGATTCAGATAGAGCATGCAATTTTAAACAACTTTTCATTTACTTCCATTAACAACACATGCACAGTCTGTTTATCTTCACAATTTCCTATTGAGCATGTGTAAGAATTCACAGAATATATACGTATATGCATTTCTGTTTGGCTGATGGCCGTCACATGATATAGGGGAGTGAAAATAGACATAACTTTGAAATTTGTCAGACAAAAATCTAAAATTTATTTGAAGTTTATACATAGGGGCCTATTCAAGAACGTGTCAGCGGACATAATCCGATATAGCGGATCATGTCCACTGCACATCTATAAATTCCGACAGCATACGCTCTCAGCATTTATTATTGCACCAGCAGTTCTGGTGAACTGCTGGTGCAATGCCCCCCCCCCTGCAGATTCGCGACCAATCGGCCGCTAGCAGGGGGTGTCAATCAACCCGGTCGTATTGGATCGGGTTGATTTCCAGCGATTATTCTGGAGTATTTTGAATTGCTCTTAATGTGATATTCAGGGAATGTGCAGAGCTTTTGTACACATGTGCAATGTATGGTATGAAAGTTATTTATTAAAACTTTATTATTCTCACTTACTGTATCTTCTTCATATAAGTCTCTCGCTGTTCCTCTTTCCGTATCCTCCTGCGCTGCCTTGGAGGCATCTCCTGCACTAGCTGCATAGCGCGCATACTGTCCAGGTGCAATTTCTCTTGCCTGCAAGTCAGAAAGCCTCACATCAATCAAACCAACCAGTAAAAAATCCCCTCTATTTCTACCCAGCTTACAGAAGTAGTTTTTATAACATGCACTAAATAAAGTGAGCTATCAGAGCCAAGTCCAGATTTGCCTACCAGGATACCAGGAGATTCCCTAGTGGGCGGCAGCAGCTGGGCTTGGCCAAGGGTTTGGTGCTTCTCTATCACCTCTCTTGTTTTCTCCTCTTTTTTTAATCAGTTTGAAATAAACATATTGGGGCCGAATTGTCAAGCTCTGAATGGCTCACCGGGAACAGAAGTTATGATGCAGAGGTCTAAAGACCGCTACTCCATAACTTGTCCACCTGCTCTGAGGCGGCGGACAGAAAACAACCCAATCAAATACGATCGGGTTGATTGACACCCCCTGCTAGTGGCCGATTGGCATATGCTGTTGGCATGTATCCACGTGCAGCGGACATGATACGCTTTGATAAGTATGCCCCAAAATGTGGATGGATATTAGAATTCAGATACTTAAACGGACATAATGATCATTAATATAATGCTTTAAAATGCTAGGACATTTTATTATTGTGTTATTACTTGCACAGAACTGTGTATTTAACCATTGTAAAGGAGTTAAATACATAGTTAAAGTCAGCTCTGGAACGGCAATAAATTGCTGATCCAGAGCTGAACATGGATATTGATTGGCAGTTGCACACATTTGTCAGCTGTCTTCAGCTCCAGACCAGTAATGCATTGCTGGTCCAGAACAGATTTTAACCACGTGTTTAACTCCTTGGCATGAGTTAAATGAATAGTTCTGGTGAAGTAATAGTGCAATAATTATACGGTTTAGCACATTAGAGCCTTATAGTATTGAAACTTTATGTCCTTTTAATATGTGGCACACATGGACCAAGCTTTGCTTGCAGCCAATGAGTGGCAAAGTAGAATGAAACTATGGGAATCCGGAGAGCTAGTTTAGTTTTAAAGTATTATAGTTTGATGACAGCAAATGTTTTATCCTGTCAAGGTACCTGCAAAAAGGTAGAACTTGACCTCATTGTAAGCTAAAGTCAGTTACTGAATGTGAGGATTAACCTAGAGCTAAAGAGAGACTTGCTTGTTGCTATATATATTTACATGCCAAAACACGTTCGCCTATTAGTTATTTTATTTACTTTGGACCAGATTACAAGTTGAGCGCAAAATATCGCTTCAGCAAAAGTGTGCGCTGATATGACAAGTGAGGCGCATTGCACTGAAGCATTGCGCTCACAAGAGCGTGCATCCATAGGCTCAAATGGGAGCCTCGTTCTCATGCCATGAGACACAGCATGAGAACTAGCGCAGCAAAGGAGGTAAGTCATGCATCAATGGGTAGCAAATATAAATATATATGATTATATACATATATATTTATGTGTTAATATGTGTATATATACATGTTAACACATAAATATATATATGCATATACATATATATTAACAGGGAACACACAGTTCCCATAGTCCGCAATCTAAAGACACTTTTTAGTGCCGTTTTGTTTTTCCAAACACCCCACAGCTGCCAACTTTAGTCCCAAAAAACTCTAGCATAGTGAAGTTATTGCTCACAGTAGCAATTACCAGCCACTTGTAATGGCTGGTTATTTATTGCGTGCCTGTAAATGGGGAAACGTGCCCATTTGTGGGCGCGCAATAAATTAGCTCCACTTGTAATCTGGCTCTTTATTTTTCGCTGCCATTTTAACCTACCTGATGCCAAGTTTTCTGCCATAGACCAAATATTCTAATTTCATGCACCTCCCTCTAATTATGGGTGCTGCCATTTTGCAAACACACATCAGCACTGGAAAGCGGTGAAAACTAGATTTCAACATGGCAGCAACCATGACTAGAGGGAGGCAGAGAATAAACTCAATATTCACTTCTGATGAGCCTCAAGTGTGTGACGTGTTAACAGTTTATGGGGACAAAACTGAGATCATAATGGACTTTAGGGAATCCACTGCTCTCATATTTTGAATTAGTGACTTGCACAGCACAACCTTTTAACACATAAAATGTAGGGCAAGTACAGTTTTGAAAAGCATAATGTGAAAAGAGAATATAAGGAATTATACAGGCTTTAAACAACAAAAGCTGGTCACTGTATGTGTCTAATCTGTACTTTTTATGTTAAGTCTGTCACTGGTACAGTATTTTTCATTGAGGTCTGTGTAAGGAAGGACATCTCTGCCTGGCTCTAAATAGGTTTAAGTGGGAAGTCAATAGAAAATGGATAAAGCCTATCTCCTTGGCTGCTAATTGATTTCTCAGCACTTCCCCAAGGGCCCAAAGAACCATTCAACAGAGACTCAACTCAGCATCTCGACTCCACTGCAAACCACAGCATCAATAAATGATCAGCAGCTTCTGTGCTTAACCCCTCGGTTGCTAAAAGTCTACAACAAAGACCATTAGTCTGATGATCTGTATTAGTGTGTAGTACTGCAGTAGTTAGTGTACTGTACTTACACTTAAATGCGCTCATAAGCATAACAAATAAATCACTTGAATTGCATCTGGGTTTGTACAGTTGCAGGAAAGGCAGCATAAAAAAACATAAATACAATGAAAGTGTTTTTCTTTTACTGACTAAGCAGGCTTAACAAGAATATCCATCAATAAAACATTATATTATAAAATCTCTCAATGCTGTACGTTATAAAGTTGTTGTAGGTTTAGGGTATAACCTTACGGCAGAAATACTTGGGTTAAAAAATACTTTTAACTCAAAATCCTTAGGATATAAGAAATAGAACAGGATCCAAAATAAAATATTGTAAGAAATTGTAAAACAACATTCTTTTCCTTTTTTTTTTTTTGTTCAAAGATGATGGCTCAAAACTAAGAATTTATTGTTTGTGGGTCAACAATGGTCAAAGAAAAATTCAGTCATCGTTACATACACAGCAGCAGCAATTCTAGCAGTATCCTCGGCCGCAGAATCTTTATTCTGGTTAAGCACCTCCTGCAGCCAGGTAGATACAGCCTGTGGAGAGGAGCAGAAAGAGTTTCTTAGAAAAAGACTTGTATATGAGAAAGAGACAAAAAGATAGAGCGAAGAAGAGAACGAGAGAAAAAGAGAGAGAGAGAGATGAAGAGAGAGAGAGTGAAAGAGAGAAAAAGAGAGAAAAGAGAGAAAAGAAGAAAGAGAGAGAAAAGAAAGAGAGAGAGAACAAAAAGAGAGAGAGAAAAGTGGAGAAAAGAAAAGAGAAAGGGAGAGAAAAGAAAGTGAGAGAGAGAAAAGAAAGATAGAGAGAACAAAAGTAGAGAGAAAGAGAGAGAGAGATATGGAAGGGATCACAGTTTATTTATATGTCCAACTTGTAATTAAAGGAGAATTGTAATGTTTTAATTTAATGATTAAGTGCACTGTATTGTTAGACAATGTCGTTTTTTGCCATAACCCTACATAGGGATACACAACACATTGCAGCTCCTGGGCAGTGCACATCCATTGATGACCATTTATATGCATATGCTGCACCGAATTGGGTCACCAGCCATCTTCTGTTCGGGTATTAAATTAGACTGTGGTTTCTCAATGGGACTTTATTCCTTTGCAGGGCTTAAACACAAAGGGCCAGGTTACAAGTGACGCGCTATTTATTGCTTTCACTTGCTCACAAACACCAGCATAAGCAGATTTAACATGTGCGGGTTAGCGTGCTAATTACAAGTTCAAAGTAAAATTTTTGTGCGCAAGTTGACACCCATTAACTTCAGGACTTTTGGATGGATAGCACAAACTAGAAAAAAAATTCTTATCGCTTGTACGCTAACCTAACCGAAGTTAAAGTTGCAGCACTAACCTGAAGGTAGTTATGAATAAAATGTTCTATTTGTTTTTAAATAGATATTTCTACTTATATATCTGATGTATTTTTTGGAAAATATATATCAATACTTATACATACATACATACACATATACATATATACACATATACAGTAAACATAAATACACATGTATATACATACAGTATATGCATATATACATAAATACAAATGTATATGTGTGTATACTGTATATACATTATAGCCCTTTCCATTCAAATACCTTGTCATATTCCATATACCTTTTAATCCTTATAACTTTTTTTTTTTATATTTATATTAATATTTTTTATTAGATGGTGTATATATGAGTGTAACACTTTATTTTAATGTATAAGTTTCATGGAATATTTTTTTAGCCCTAAACCCTTTACGCAAGGTCTTCAGTCGTGATAACCTAATGAGCGCAAATTTAAAGGGACACTCAGGTTAAATTAAATTTTCATGATTCAGATACAGCATGTAATTTTAAACAACTTTCCAATTTACTTCCATTAAAAAAAATGTGCACAGCCTTTTATATTTACACTTTTTGAGTCACCAAATCCTACTGAGCATGTGCAAGAATTCACAGACTATACGTATATGCATTTGTGATTGGCTGATTGCTATCACATGGTACAAGGGGAGTGGAAATATACATAACTTTGAAATTTGTTATAAAAAAATCTACTACTCATTTGAAGTTCAGACTAAGTGCTATTGCATTGTCTTCTTATCATGCATTTGTTGATTATGCAAATCTAATGTGTTGACTGGTCCTTTAATTTGCACTTGTGCTGTCGTTTTTATTTTCAACTTGTAATAAGGGCGCAAGTTAACGTGGGCGCCACTTCTAATCTAGCCCAAAGAGAGAGACGCTAATTAAAGTATTTGATTTATTTGCATTAGAATGTGCATTTAAAGTTCTCTTTATGGTTTATATCTGTATTTTTAATCTATTGCCCCTTATACTCATCTTATCTATTTCTCTTTATATGTAAATATTGTGCTTAAATAGATGTTTACTTGTTAAATCCTTAATTGAAAGTAAAAGCAGATCCTTGAATCTTAATGTTTGACTGTAGACATACTTGACCCCAGGCTCTGTTCTGTGAATCATTACTCAATCACTTTTGTGTCTATTTATGAAGCAGCAGATGCTGCTTCCGACCCACTCTGCTTCAGTTCCGTCTGAAGCGGAAGTTAAGAAGCAGCGGTCCAAAGACAGCTGTTCCTTAAAGGGACATTAAACCCACATTTTTTATTTCATTATTCAGACAGAGAATACAATTTTAATCAACATTCCAATTTACTTCTATTATCTAATTTGCTTCATTCTTTAGATATCCTTAGTAAAAGAAATAGCAATTCACATGGATGAGCCAATCACACGAGGCATTTATGTGCAGCCACCAATCAGAAGCTACTGAGCCTATCTAGATATGCTTTTCAGGAAAGAATATCAAGAGAACAAAGCAAATTAGATAATAGAAGTAAATTGGAATGTTGTTTAAAATTGTATTCTCTATCTGAATCATAGAGAAAATAACTCATTGTGTAAACCATTTACAAATCTAAACAAGTCAGAAGACTTGCATTAAACCCACAAACTCTCTGACTACACTGTTTCCAATGCAGCAAAGGAATCTGGGTAAGATATGAAAATGAGGTTCACAATGACTCACCTTTTTACTTTTAGCCTGCTTTTTAAGACAGACTTCCCTTTATGCCATAGCACTGCTGCATTACACAGCTTTAATGCTTAGCTAGGGTTAGTACAGTGATTTAGACCAATCCCAGGACAGCTGTTTCATGGTTATTGCCACTCATCAGCTGGGAGTAGGTTAAATCACTGCTTGGAAAAGTTCATTTCTGGGGGAAATTCAACAACAATTAAAATTATGGGGAGGCGAAAAGTGAGTTTAAAATCCTCCACTAAATACAAAATATAGAGAAAATAACTCATTGTGTAAACCATTTACAAATCTAAACAAGTCAGAAGACTTGCATTAAACCCACAAACTCTCTGACTACACTGTTTCCAATACAGCAAAGGAATCTGGGTAAGATATGCAAATGAGGTTCACAATGACTCACCTTTTTACTTTTAGCCTGCTTTTTAAGACAGACTTCCCTTTATGCCATAGCACTGCTGCATTAAACAGCTTTAATGCTTAGCTAGGGTTAGTACAGTGATTTAGACCAATCCCAGGACAGCTGTTTCATGGTTATTGCCACTCATCAGCTGGGAGTAGGTTAAATCACTGCTTGGAAAAGTTCATTTCTGGGGGAAATTCAACAACAATTAAAATTATGGGGAGGCGAAAAGTGAGTTTAAAATCCTCCACTAAATACAAAATATAGAGAAAATAACTCATTGTGTAAACCATTTACAAATCTAAACAAGTCAGAAGACTTGCATTAAACCCACAAACTCTCTGACTACACTGTTTCCAATGCAGCAAAGGAAACAGTGTAGTCAGAGAGTTTGTGGGTTTAATGCAAGTCTTCTGACTTGTTTAGATTTGTAAATGGTTTACACAATGAGTTATTTTCTCTATATTTTGTATTTAGTGGAGGATTTTAAACTCACTTTTCGCCTCCCCATAATTTTAATTGTTGTTGAATTTCCCCCAGAAATGAACTTTTCCAAGCAGTGATTTAACCTACTCCCAGCTGATGAGTGGCAATAACCATGAAACAGCTGTCCTGGGATTGGTCTAAATCACTGTACTAACCCTAGCTAAGCATTAAAGCTGTTTAATGCAGCAGTGCTATGGCATAAAGGGAAGTCTGTCTTAAAAAGCAGGCTAAAAGTAAAAAGGTGAGTCATTGTGAACCTCATTTGCATATCTTACCCAGATTCCTTTGCTGTATTGGAAACAGTGTAGTCAGAGAGTTTGTGGGTTTAATGCAAGTCTTCTGACTTGTTTAGATTTGTAAATGGTTTACACAATGAGTTATTTTCTCTATATTTTGTATTTAGTGGAGGATTTTAAACTCACTTTTCGCCTCCCCATAATTTTAATTGTTGTTGAATTTCCCCCAGAAATGAACTTTTCCAAGCAGTGATTTAACCTACTCCCAGCTGATGAGTGGCAATAACCATGAAACAGCTGTCCTGGGATTGGTCTAAATCACTGTACTAACCCTAGCTAAGCATTAAAGCTGTGTAATGCAGCAGTGCTATGGCATAAAGGGAAGTCTGTCTTAAAAAGCAGGCTAAAAGTAAAAAGGTGAGTCATTGTGAACCTCATTTGCATATCTTACCCAGATTCCTTTGCTGCATTGGAAACAGTGTAGTCAGAGAGTTTGTGGGTTTAATGCAAGTCTTCTGACTTGTTTAGATTTGTAAATGGTTTACACAATGAGTTACTTTCTCTATATTTTGTATTTAGTGGAGGATTTTAAACTCACTTTTCGCCTCCCCATAATTTTTATTGTTGTTGAATTTCCCCCAGAAATGAACTTTTCCAAGCAGTGATTTAACCTACTCCCAGCTGATGAGTGGCAATAACCATGAAACAGCTGTCCTGGGATTGATCTAAATCACTGTACTAACCCTAGCTAAGCATTAAAGCTGTGTAATGCAGCAGTGCTATGGCATAAAGGGAAGTCTGTCTTAAAAAGCAGGCTAAAAGTAAAAAGGTGAGTCATTGTGAACCTCATTTGCATATCTTACCCAGATTCCTTTGCTGCATTGGAAACAGTGTAGTCAGAGAGTTTGTGGGTTTAATGCAAGTCTTCTGACTTGTTTAGATTTGTAAATGGTTTACACAATGAGTTATTTTCTCTCTATTTTGTATTTAGTGGAGGATTTTAAACTCACTTTTCGCCTCCCCATAATTTTAATTGTTGTTGAATTTCTATCTGAATCATGAAAGAAAAAAATTGGGTTTAATGTCCCTTTAACTCGTCCACCACCTCTGAGGTGGAGGACAGCAATCAGTCTGATCGAATACGTTCGGGTTGATTGACACCCCCTGCTAGTGGCCGATGATATTTTTTTTATGAACTACGTGCGCTCTAACTATTTTACTTTTATAAAAAAGGTCTATTATTCACAGTGGCTGTGTGTCCCCTCTTTGAAAGAAAAATAAATTTTAAAAGATGTGTATATCTCAGGTATTTGGGGCTCTGTGCCAATATTTTTGAAATTGCTGAGAAAAAACTCAATTATTTTTAATTAATCAATTTGTCATTTAACCTATTCAATGCATGTCTGTTTGAATCAGTTAAAAGAACAGTTAATTGTAAGATTACAGTGCTCTATTTTCTTGGAGTATTTTATTTTGAAACAAATGTGGTTAATTTACTATGGGCCAGATTACGAGTCGAGCGCAAGCGTTTGCGTGCAAGTGATAAGGGCTTTATCGCTGGTGTTTGCACTCGACGGGCTTACTGCTGGTATTATGAGTTCATGAGATGTACATGTGTATATATATATATATATATATATATATATGTCTGTTTTTGTATACATATGTATTTATATGTGTATATATGTATTTACAGACATATAAACACATTAATACATATGTACACATATAGACATATATAGAAGGGCATTGGAGCTCTTTGCGTTAAGTAGATGAAAACATGTAAAAACCTATTTATTCAATATTCATATTTAAGAATATATTTGAAATATTTGTAAATAGATATTTTTATATATATATATATATATATATATATATAGATATACATACATACATACTGTATATATTGTACCAAAATACCATCAGATATACGTAGAAATATTTATTTATGAATAAATAAAACATATTCTTGTATGTAAAGAACATTGGAAAGTGAAAAATTGATATTTTCATGTCGGGTTAGCGCACATGAGAATATGTGATTGGGTTTGTGCGAAAGTGGGGTGTTTTATTCCGCAATATCTTGTCAGAATCTCCCTTGTGACTGAACATAGTGACCAGTCATTATGCTTGTTGCTACTAAATAGTAAGAGAGGTGAGAAGATGATCCACTCACTAAAACTGAACCCCTATGTTTTAATTTTCCATATTGGGCTAGATTACGAGTGGAGCGCTAACAGTTGCACGCGGTTGAAAAGGGGTTTATCGCGGGTTTTTGCATACGTTGTGTTTTCCCCTCATATTACAAATTGAAATGAGCGTGATTGCTTGAGCGCAATTGCAGTTAACGCGCATTCAGTTAGTGTGACCTCAAAGCTCTGGTTAACTGTTTTGCAAAAACAAAAAAGTGTCATAGAACACATCAAAAATACATTACAAAGTACAGTTACATCATTTAATAAAAATAAATATAAAAAAAAATATTGCACTCAAAAGTTATAAGGGCTCAAAAATATGAGATCTCAGGTGTTAGAAGAAAAAAAAAGCCATACAAAAGGATTTAACATAGAGATACATACATATACATGTGTAGATATGTATATGTATGTGTATATATATTTATATATTTATATATGTATATATACATAAATATGTCTATATATGTGTATATATGTATTTGTGTATTTATATGTGTATATATGTATTTACAGACAAATATACACATAAATACATATGTACACATATATAGACTTATATAGAAGTACACTGAAACCCTTTGCAGTTAAGTAAATAAAATCATGGAAAAACATATTTATGCAATTTTCATATTAAATAAAGGTTTTAACTATGTATTTAATGTAAATGTTTCACAGTCAAATGTTCTGCACTAAGGGTAATACGTTCTAAGTATTTATAAATAGATATTCCTATATACTGTATATCTGTATGTATCTATACCTATATATAATTATATATATATATATATATATATATATATATATATATATATATATATATATACAGGTAGCCCTCAGTTTACGCCGGGGTTAGGTTCCAGAAGGAATGGTTGTAAATCGAAACCGTTGTAAATTGAAACCCAGTTTATAATGTAAGTCAATGGGAAGTGAGGGAGTTAGGTTCCAGGCCCCTCTCAAAATTGTAACACCTAATACATTATTTTTAAAGCTTTGAAATGAAGACTTTAAATGCTAAACAGCATTATAAACCTAATAAAATAATCACACAACACAGAATATATAATTAAACTAAGTTAAATGAACAAAAACATTTGCTAAACAGCATTATAAACCTAATAAAATAATCACACAACACAGACTTTACTTGCATTTTTCTGCAAACAGTTCTTTCTATGCATCTGCAAAGCTGCTCGATAGCTCAGGTCTGGTTAAACTGATTAATTTCAGCTTGCTTGGCTTGCATATCTTTGCTGCAACACAAGCGGACAGCTTTAACTACTGGCTATTTTAATCAATGCACTGCTTCGCAATACTTTTCAATAGCAGTCACATAACTGAAAAAAAAGGTTGTTATTCTGAAACGGTGCAAATTGAACCGTTGTAAACCGAGGACCACCTGGTGTATATGTATAAATATATATTGTGCAACAAAATCATATAAATAAATCTTCTGGATTTATATATAATTATAAATATATATATATGTATTTATAAATAAATAGAAAATATTATTCTATGTGAAGAACATTTGAATGTCAAATATGCATATTTTCATGTCGGGTTAGCGCACTTGAGAATATATGATTGTGTTTGCATGCGAGTAGTGTGTTGGGCTTTTTTCCCACTTTTTTTGCTCCATTGACTTCTATAGGGGAATAAGTTATTGTGCGCACAACATTCGAAGTTTGGCTTTTTACGAGCAACAAACTTTTACTTTCCACTTGTAATACGAGCGCAACCCAACGGGGCAAAAAGCTTACTTCTAGCGCAGTTAAAGCTTGAGCGGGAGCATTAAATAGCACTCCACTTGTAATCTAGCCCACATTGTTTAATTATCCAAAGTAAAAATTTTGAAATACAATTTTTTTTTTGTGTTTGCCTGCTTTTCCTGCAGTATTCAGAATCCTGAGCCTATAACACTCTAAGCAGTGACTGTTTGACGAACACAGGTGCTCATTTATATTCCCTTTTCTAGTGACAGCAAAAAAGATAAGAAAAACATACTCAAGGAGACTTTTCAAGGAATATGTCCCTATATTGCAAAATGCAAGTGATGCTAACAAAATGATGGTTGTAAATGTGTATAAATCAAATATTTTGTATGTAGATTGTTCGCAATTAAGTAATTTATTGTGGATATACACCATTGATGTATAAAGTAGACATTTGCATTCAAATCTTTAATTACTATTGTTAAATAATATAATAAATATTTGAATCTTTATATTAAACATGTGCATTCAAATCTTTATTATCGTTAACTAATATATTTTCAGGGGGCGGAGCTAACCGTCATACTGAGAGGTTGATTGTGTTCAGAGCTCCGGATAGTGGGGAAATAAAAAGTGATTTTAGACACTGTCCTAGGGCCAATTTCTGACCCCTATATCTACCCAGAGGGTAGATATATCATTGTCATCTGCACTCTTAATGGGATCCTTTGTACTCTAGCCTCCATTTATGCTCCCAATACAAAATAAATACCCTTCCTGCGGACATTCCTGAGGTGGTTAGATGAACTTAGAAAGGGACACCTCCTGATAGGGGGGATTTAAATTTAGTGTGGAACCCTGCATTAGATTAGAAAAAGATGGATGCCCACCCAGTTGACCGTAATGTTACCACTCAATCCAATGCCTTCTGTAAGCTAATGTACCAGTATGGACTGCATGACATATGGAGATGCGTATCCCCGACTGAAAGGAATTGCACACACCACTCTAAACCACATATGCACGTATAGACTATCTTCTATGTGACTCTTGGACTCTAGATAAATTCAGTACTTCATGCATTAGGGTTTGCCCCTGGTCAGACCATGATCCGGTCAGCGCCAACTTTTCGCTCTTACAACCCCCTGAAAGCAGGCCGTCGTGGAAACTGCCGGACCAACTTTTAACTGATGTTGAGGTTCCTCAACTAGTAGAGATCATACAGGACTACCTGAAGAATAATGATACGAGAGATACAAGCCTTGAAATATTATGGGCTACACTTAAAGCCTACTTAAGAGGCCACTTCTTAAAAAAAAAGTGCCCAGCTGTGATAGAAAAATAAGATCTCACTCGCTAAACTATATGCAGAGCTCAGGCAACTGTAACTCACAAACAACAAAGATCCTAAGTCTGCCCTTGCTCGTCAAGTAGGGTCCCTTAGAAAGGAAATAAAAAACGGGAACTCTCGCAAGTTCAAGCCATCTTATTTAGACTTAAGCAGCTTTACTATTGCAAGGGAAATAAGGCAGATAGGCTGTTATCGCACAAACTTAGAAACCGGGCAGCGCAGCGCAGAATCCCAGCAATTAAGACGGCAGTGGGGCTGGTGCACTCACCTAGAGCTATAGGGCAGGCGTTCGCTGAGTACTATACATCACTTTATAATCTCGAGGATATTGCACATAGGCCCTGACCCACTAAGGAAATAGTGCAACAATTCCTGTCAACCCTGCACCTCCCGACTTTGAGTGATGATTCTGTAGAGGAATTAAATAGCCCTTTACACTTGATGAAGTAAAGACAGCCACCTTAGCTTTGAAGCTACACAAGGCGCCGGGCCCAGATGGCTTTACGGTGACATTCTATCAAACCTTTATACAGCTGCTATCGCCTCTGCTTCTCCGATTGTACAGTGGAGTGGCGGAGGAGGGTGACTTCCTTCAAGAGTTTCTGGAGGCTAATATATGGGCTATTTCCATGGAGGGGAAGGACCCAATGATATGTGGGAGCTACCGGCCTATATCCCTCATTAACGTTGATGTGAAAACCTATGCAAAGGTTCTGGCAGCCAGGCTGGGGCGACATTTACCTTCAATAGTCCATCTTGATCCGGTGGGGTTTGTGCAGGGGAGGCAGGGCACTAATAACACCCGTAGATTGCTTGACATCTTCTTAGAAGCAGCGGACATGGGACTGTCCCTTCTCACCCTGTCTTTGGATGCTGAAAATGCGTTTGACAGGGGGAGATGGTAGTACATGTTTGAGGTCCTGAGAGCTTTCCCAAATCCCTTCTGTAAGGTGGTTGAGGCTTTATATTCTTCTCCAATGGCAGTGATTAAGGGGCTCGGTTTTTGTTCCCCTAGAATCTGGATAAAAAATGTAACTAGACAAGGCTACCCCCTATCCCCACTTCTATTTGCTCTAGTCATAGAGCCACTAGCAGAAGCAAATAGACAGAACAGAATGGTTCAGGGCCTCCAAATACACAATACGGTACAAAAACTATTGCTATTTGCGGACGATCTCACACTATTCATCATAGACCTGATAACATTGTTTCCACCCTAAATGTCCTTAATAGAATCCTTTAGTGAGATCTCAAACTACAAAGTTAATGTAACTAAAATGGAAGCTTAGCTGATAAATACATATCAAACAGAAGAGAGAGACATTCAGATAAAATACTCCTTTAAGTGGTCAATTAGGGGGATCCGACATTTAGGGGTGTTCCTGTCCCATGACAGAGAAATCATCATCCAGGATAACTATAATGCTCTCTTGAAAGAGGTAGATAGATTACTTAAATCTAAAAAGTATGATGGATTGTAAGAATTAGCTGATAATGAGGATCTCAACTGCAGACTTACTAGTAAATATTGCAAATGTATCACTTTAGTTAATGCACTATCACTTAATTTAGTCCAGAATTGCTTCAGCGAAATTTGTTAAGAGGTATATATGTAAGGTTGCAATCAAATAAATCTATTTTGTTGCAACATAAATACTAGGAATTGTATATTAACCCCAATAGTGAGTTCAGGAGTTATACTGCTGAGTACTGAAATAAAGAAGCATCTAGGTTGGCAGATGAACTTTGCCTGTTTAGCCTAACAGTTCCTTCGTGAGAAGTGGAGACAGTATAGGGACGTTACTGCAGGTGGAGAGATCACTGTATGCAGCGAAAATGCACCCCGGAGTTCCATGCTGCTTGTAAACTGGTGAGCTGCAAGAATGCATCAGAGGGAGAGAGATCCGATGCTCTGCTGCGAGTGACGTAGCAGGGGTGTGTGTCGCAGTAGCGAATGAGGTTTAGCTTCTGCCTAGGGGTGTGTCATACCTCTGTAATGGGAACGGTTCAGCTTGACTGATTCGGTTAAGCCCAAATCACAAATCCTTCTGTAGGTATGTCATTCAGAGCAATACGGATGTCGTTAAAGCTTGGGGTGCAGTAATCAGCAGATCTTTACTTTGCTCAGATGAAATGAGTTCAGCAAGGAGGTTTGCGTGGAACAGTTATCTGTATTAATGGTAAGATAGTTGATGAAACAGAATAATCCTGGCAATCTAAATAATGAATTTATAATCCAAAAGTAATAGTGAGACTTCCGGTGGGTGGCGTATCAAGATGGTCGCAAGTCAGACCGGCTCTGCCTAAGACCTAATTATTTTTCCTATCCCAGGATCAATACTTGGCCATCCTGTTAGCCCTTAACAGTTTCAGCTGTTCAGGCACTCTTAGGGATCAAGGTTTACATCTCTTGGCCCCCGGAACGAATAAAAAGTATAAAGAAGGAGAAAGCTGTGGTGTGTGCAGTTTGCTACACAGCTAAAGACTGACACAGGCATGGAGATCCCCCCAGCTAAAGCGGAACTTCGAGATAAAGACATCTTAATGGCTATGCGGGACGTATTCTCACCAACATTGTGCAAGCTGGAGTCTACCCTGCAGGCCTTACTGGCCGACATCCAGAGTATGGGGCCTTCTTCAAAATGGCGCTGCCTACCAGTAGGCTTCTGCGGCGACTATGCTTACACAAACCTAAAGGCGCGGCAGATGGAGCAAAGAGAGAGCCCGGAAGGACATCTACTGAAAAGCCTAATACAATCACCTCTGCCCTGCTCTACAATATACCTGGATGTAGCTGCCATTCTCAGAGCACAACAGGAACCGCAGACTGTGTGCAGTATTGCAGAGCCAGCAAAGACGACAGAGAATCTCTTTGACCTGCAGGATACTGGCGCCTTGGTCTATGTCCTCTCACGGGGCCGCAGTCCACTCAATACCTTAAAAGTGTCTGTTCAATTCGTTGTGGAGGTACTTGCTGCTGCTGTGGAGAGCGCAAAGAGAAATCAGAGGCACACAGACCTGCAAGATCCTCATGGCTGCCGCTGCTATGGGAGGTGCTGCTGGTGGAGGCAGAGACAGGTATGGCTAGCTACAGGAGTCAGCTGATTAATACTACCGGTCAGGGGACACACTGATTCTGGGTCCCAGTTTGGGGTATGTAGGGTTGATGAGGCCCTTCTGCCTGGTAACGACCAATGGTTTAATACGATCTATCTGAGAACTTAGGTATGCTCCCAAATGTAAGTGCTGCGATTCAAACTACCCTGAACTTGGAGAACTACGTCTCACTATTATCATAATCTTATTTGATTATATTACACTCTTGCAAGAATATGGATACCATTAGGTCACGGCACAGTGGAGACCAGCGTCATGCCTGAACGTTTCAAATGTCCACATTAATGCTCACTATTTCTGGATTCCCTTGGGGTAATTGTGAATGAACTCCACATAGAGGGTTAACGCTCTACTTTTGTGATTGTAACCGTATTTCAGCTGTGAGAGAAACTCCTTTTGCAGAGTGGAGGAGCTAAATATATTCTGCTACAGGTGCCTTTACAAATAACGTTGCTTTCACACAGAAGAGACTGTCACTGAAAACTCTGTATGATGGTATCTTAAACAGTAGAACTGGACAAAAGTGCATTACACAGCAATTAGTGCTGCTCTCTGGCTATTTGCTCATACTTCTAGAATATGATGAGATTTACTTCCTTGTTCTTCACATAGATATGCCTACCTGATTACTTGTTTTTGCTCTTGGAACTCATATGTGTCATGCAGGTAATACTATTATGCTGCAAATTGTACAGTTTTCATATAAACCACCACTCATATCAAAGATCAGTTAATGGATTAGTACGCCATATGTTAGTTGATAGTGATATGGCACATAATCAGATAGGAAGCATAAATATTTCCGCCCCCCGAACATTTATCTGGTCTCAAACACTGAGAGACAAACTTGACCCTACTGGCCCTACTGTTTGTTTTGCTACTATTCTGCATGGTATACTGAACATAAAATGTCCAGTGAGGGCTTAATGGGACCTGAGATAATGTGTCTCCACTTAGGCAATATTAAGTCATATCATTTTCACACTTTTATATATCCAGAATATCGAGTGGAGTTGATGTTTTGCTCAGTATTAACTGTGTTACTATTGTTATTACTTATTTATTGTTTAGTTTTCTCTTCACCCCCTAGGGGAGGCTGTGGGTAAAGTAGTGAGAGATGTTTAGTCTGGCATACTAAACTCCACGACTATCTGGGTGGTGAAAACACGTCGCATAAGCAGCTTTTTTATTTATGTAAGCACACTATACACCATGTCAGCACTTCTTAGAGGACACTATGGATATCAATACCTTCAAATATGACCAGCCTCTCACTAATGTGTAGCTATACAACAGGTAGTTGTTATGTTCCCACACTCAAGATATCGCAAATTCTTATGTACATAAGTTAATTCGTAAAAATCCTTGCTCTTGAATATAGAAAATTGTACATCAATTGGAGCTCCAATGTATCTTTCACACTGACCAGGAGAGCTATTTATTTTAAATATGTCTGCCATCATGAATAATCTATATAGCCCAAGTATTTGTGTAGCACCTCAATATGCTATCCCTCACTGCTTGAAACTTTTTTGCTAACATAGGTTGAGACACTGTACGTCGTGATAAGGTTCTCAGCATCTCTGTGGAGGGGACTACCTATTTGGACTTGTTTGCTTGTTTGGTTTGTGTGTCTGTATTTTAGGTTAGATTAGGGACTGTTTGTATTCTAGGTTAGATTAGGGTTAGGTTGGTAGAATAGTTAGTTTACTTTATAAGTTTAATTAAAAAAGAGAAAAAGTCATTGAGGGATACGTGCAAACAAGCGATTGATAATTAATGTATGCTCCATATATACAACGAACCATCCTACAATGCAGCTATGTGGTAACATCCTACGTTAATTTGAACAACTGAAGATTGCTCATTATCTATGTGAATACCCTGTTAAAGTTTGACGTAATCCATATGTAACTTCTTGTGATTATCAAAAGTGGCTGTTTTTGTGGATCTTGTAAACATTTGTTGTATCCTCGATGATAATAAAAACGAATTTCAAAAGTAATAGTGAGACTCAAGAGACACACTGGCGTGGCTGAGTTCAGCTTGGAAGCACAATAACTAAGCACCTGTTTAAGGTGTGGTGAAAACTTAAATAGAGGTAGTGACTTAACTCATCATGTGACTGCTGGTGGAAAGGAAAAGATGAAACTGAATCCTTACAGAGATCTCCTGGATGGGTAGGATTGCAGCCCTGAAGATGATGGTCCTCCCCAAGCTGACATACATTCTTAGGTGAATCCCAATTTTGGTCCCAGCGAAGATATTACAGAATTTCCAGGATCTATTTAACACTTCTGTCTGGAATAACAAGAAACCTCGAGTTGCAGCGACCATATTACAGTCCCCTGTGGAAAGAGGAGGAATAGGCCTTCCGAGTGTCCAATTATACCATGAGGCAGCAATGATTTCTCATGTCTCGGCATGGGGAAAGGACCTCCCACCTAGGAGATGGAGAGAATTAGAACAGGTGCTCTTACCGGCATATATAGACCTTTCGGACCTGCTATGGTTTCCCCCACATTTGGCTTCAACTATTACCATCTCCAACCAATTGGTTAAGGGATGTTAATGTAACTAAAAAGGAAGCTTATCTGATAAATACAGATCAAACAGAAGAGAGAGACATTCAGAGAAAATACTCCTTTAAGTGGTCAATTAGGGGGATCCGACATTTAGGGGTGTTCCTGTCCCATGACAGAGAAATCATCATCCAGGATAACTATAATGCTCTCTTGAAAAAGGTAGATAGATTACTTAAATCTAAAAAGTATGATGAGATTGTAAGAATTAGCTGATAATGAGGATCTCAACTGCAGACTTACTAGTAAATATTGCAAATGTATCACTTTAGCTAATGCACTATCACTTAATTTAGTCCAGAATTGCTTCAGTTGCAGCGACCATATTACAGTCCCCTGTGGAAAGAGGAGGAATAGGCCTTCCGAGTGTCCAATTATACCATGAGGCGGCAATGATTTCTCATGTCTCGGCATGGGGGAAGGACCTCCCACCTAGGAGATGGAGAGAGAACAGGTGTCCTTGCCGGCATATATAGACCTTTCGGACCTGTTATGGTTTTCCCCACATTTGGCTTCAACTATTACCATCTCCAACCAATTGGTTAAGGGATGACAAAGTTAATGTAACTAAAATGGAAGCTTATCTGATAAATACAGATCAAACAGAAGAGAGAAACATTTAGAAAAAATACTCCTTTAAGTGGTCAATTAGGGGGAGATGGAGAGAATTAGAACAGGTGTCCTTACCGGCATATATAGACCTTTTCGGACCTGTTATGGTTTCCCCCACATTTGGCATCAACTATTACCATCTCCAACCAATTGGTTAAGGGATGTCTGTTAGCTTGGTACAAGCTCCAACATAATCTGCTGATTGCCCCCCACCCCTCACCAATTCACCCCATCACTGCCCTCCTACAGGGTCTGTCTAATACGCAGGTACACAGATGGAGACAGGTTGAACTCTCTCACCTAAGAGACTTCTATCTAAATGATAGCTTACTTACATACCAAGAAATGGTAACCAAATTTGACCTCCCTCCTCAGTTGAAATTTGAGTTTTTGAGACTACGATCTCTCATGAAAGCGTGGGGCTTCTTGACAGATAAGACCCGTAACCTCACCATTTGGGAAATTAGGTGTCAGGCTGGACTTCAACTACACAAGCCTCTCACAACACATTATAAATGCCTTTTGGGTGATCCTGTACTCATAAAGACGAGACACATGGTTGCATGGGAAACTGAATTGAGACAGACTTACATAGCAAAAGAGTGGACTAGGGCCATTGCAATAACTAAATCAGCCCTACACTGTGTGACAATGTATGAGCTCTATTTTAAAAGCATTACAGGTGGCATCTTGTCCCGACTAAACTACAGACAATGTATCTTGACCAATCACCCAAGTGCTGGAGAGACTGTGGGGTGGTGGGTACCCCGCTTCACATATGGTGGTCGTGCACTAAACTTCATCCGCTTTGGTTTAAGCTCCGGAGCGTATGTGCTACATTAGGATTACCAGAGGTTACTTGCCCGAGTTTAGTCCTTCTACACCTGGGGTTAAAAAAACTCCCTAACCATAAGCAATCCCTTCTCCTTTACATACTGACTTCAATAAAAATGCTGATAGCTAGGAACTGGAAGAAGGTAAATCCTTCTAGGTGGCAGGGAGTAGTTGAATATGTGAATTATGCAAAATCTATGGAGAACTATGTCTTCAGAGTTAGAAAACAGTCGACAGAATTCATCCAAATATGGGAATCTTGGGAGACATATCTGTCACAGTGAAAATAGTAGGCTGCAATAGGATTTGAGTGGATGCCTTTGGGGAATACAGGAGAATATTATACAGGGCACCTCGCAGTGAGTAAAATGAGGTGCCCCCATTTAAGAGATGAGAGTTCTCTTCCTTTCCCTATTTTTGGAATTTGGTTGTTAAAGGGATAGTAAAGTTCAAATTAAACTTTCATTATTCAGATAGGACATGTAATTTTAAACAACTTTCTAATTTACTTTTATCATCAAATTTGCTTTGTTCGCTTGGTATTCTTAGTTGAAAGCTAAACCTAGGTAGGCTCATATGCTCATTTCTAATCCCTTGAAGGCCGCCTCTTATCTGAATGCATTTGACAGTTTTTTACAGCTAGAGAGCATTTGTTTCTGTGTTGCATATAAATAAAATTGTGCTCATGCAAGTGGAGTTATTTAAGAGTTATCACTAATTGCCTGAAATTCAAGTCTGTCAAAAGATCTGAGATAAGGAGGCAGTCAGCAGAAGCTTAGATACAAGCGCCTAGATTACGAGTTTTGCATTAGAGACTTTGCGGTGCTAACGAGCAAATTATGCTCACCTCTCACTTACAGACAGCGCTGGTATTACGGGTTTTTACAAACCCGGCGTTAGCCGCAAAAAAGTGAGCGTAGAGCAAAATTTTGCTCCACATCTCACCTCAATACCAGCGCTGCTTACGTTAGCGGTGAGCTTCTAAAACGTGCTTGTGCATGATTTCCCCATAGGAATCAATGGGGGAGAGCCGGCTGAAAAAAAACCTAACACCTGCAAAAAAGCAGGGTAAAGCTCCTAACGCAGCCCCATTGATTCCTATGGGGAAATAAAATTTATGTCTACACCTAACACCCTAACATGAACCCCGAGTCTAAACTCCCCTAATCTTATACTTATTAACCCTTAATCTGCCGCCCCCGACATTGCCGACACCTGCAATATATTATTAACCCCTAATCTGCCGCTCCGGACACCGCCGCCATCTATATTATACTTATAAACCCCTAATCTGCTGCCCCCAACATCACTGACACCTACATTATATTTATTAACCCCTAACCTGCCGCACCTAATGTCGCAGCAACCTAACTACATTTATTAACCCCTAATTTGCTGCCCCCAATGTCGGTGCCACTATAATAAAGTTATTAACCCTTAAACCTAAGTCTAACCCTAACACCCCCTAACTTAAATATAATTTAAATAAATCTAAATAAAATTACTATCATTAACTAAATTATTTCTATTTAAAACTAAATACTTACCTATAAAATAAACCCTAAGATAGCTACAATATAACTAATAGTTACATTGTAGCTAGCTTAGGGTTTATTTTTATTTTACAGGCAACTTTGTATTTATTTTAACTAGGTAGAATAGTTATTAAATAGTTATTAACTATTTAATAACTACCTAGTTAAAATAAAGACAAATTTACCTGTAAAATAAAACCTAACCGAAGTTACAATTACACTTAACACTACACTACAATTAAATTAATTACCTAAATTAAATACAATTAATTACAATTAAATAAAATTATCTAAAGTACAAAAAAACCCACTAAATTACAGAAAATAATAAAGAAATTACAAGATTTTTAAACTAATTACACCTAATCAAACCCCCTAACAAAATAAAAAAGCCCCCCCAAAATAAAAAAAAGCCCTACCCTACACTAAATTACAAATAGCCCTTAAAAGGGCCTTTTGCGGGACATTGCCCCAAAGTAATCAGCTCTTTTACCTGTAAAAAAAAGTACAAATACCCCCCCAACATTAAAACCCACCACCCACACAACCAACCCTACTCTAAAACCCACCCAATCCCCCTTAAAAAAAAACCTAGCACTAACCCCCTGAAGATCACCCTACCGTGAGATGTCTTCACCCAACCGGGCCGAAGTCCTCAACGAAGCCGGGAGAAGTCTTCATCCAACCGAGCAGAAGTGGTCCTCCAGACAGGCAGAAGCCTTCATCCAGACGCCATCTTCTATCTTCATCCATCCAGCGCGGAGCGGGTCCATCTTCAAGACATCCGACGCGGAGCATCCTCTTCTGTCCACGGCCGAGGACTGAATGAAGTTTCCTTTAAATGACATCATCCAAGATGGTGTCCCTTCAATTCTATTTGGCTGATAGAATTCTATCTGCCAATCAGAATTAAGGTAGACAAAATCCTATTGGCTGATGCATCCAACCGGGCAGAGGACCACTTCTGCCGGGTTGGATGAAGACTTCTCCCGGCTTCGTTGAGGACTTCGGCCCGGTTGGGTGAAGACGTCTCACGGTAGGGTGATCTTCAGGGGGTTAGTGTTAGGTTTTTTTTAAGGGGGGATTGGGTGGGTTTTAGAGTAGGGTTGGTTGTGTGGGTGGTGGGTTTTAATGTTGGGGGGGTATTTGTACTTTTTTTTTACAGGTAAAAGTGCTGATTACTTTGGGGCAATGCCCCGCAAAAGGCCCTTTAAAGGGCTATTTGTAATTTAGTGTAGGGTAGGGCTTTTTTATTTTGGGGGGGCTTTTTTATTTTGTTAGGGGGATTAGATTAGGTGTAATTAGTTTAAAAATCTTGTAATTTCTTTATTATTTTCTGTAATTTAGTGGGGGGTTTTTGTACTTTAGATAATTTTATTTAATTGTAATTAATTGTATTTAATTTAGGTAATTAATTTAATTGTAGTGTAGTGTTAGGTGTAATTGTAACTTAGGTTAGGTTTTATTTTACAGGTAAATTTGTCTTTATTTTAACTAGGTAGTTATTAAATAGTTAATAACTATTTAATAACTATTGTACCTAGTTAAAAGAAATACAAAGTTGCCTGTAAAGTAAAAATAAACCCTAAGATAGATACAATGTAACTATTAGTTATATTGTAGCTATCTTAGGGTTTATTTTATAGGTAAGTATTTAGTTTTAAATAGGAATAATTTAGTTAATTGTAGCAATTTTATTTAGATTTATTTAAATTATATTTAAGTTAGGGGGTGTTAGGGTTAGGGTTAGACTTAGGTTTAGGGGTTAATAACTTTATTATAGTGGTGGCGATGTTGGGGGCGGCAGATTCGGGGTTAATAATATTTAACTAATGTTTGTGAGGCGGGAGTGCAGCGGTTTAGGGGTTAATATATTTATTATAGTGGTGCCGATGTCCGGTTCGGCAGATTAGGGATTCAAATATATTATTTTAGTGTTTGCAATGTGGGGGGCCTCGGTTTAGGGGTTAATAGGTAGTTTATGGGTGTTAGTGTACTTTTTAGCACTTTAGTCAAGAGTTTTATGCTACGGCGTTGTAGTGTAAAACTCTCAACTACTGACTTTCAAATGCGGTACCAGGCTTGACAGGAGTGGGTTTACCGCTCCCTTTTGGTCAGACTCATAATACCGGCGCTATGCAAGTTCCATTGAAAATATAGGATACACAATTGACGTAAGTAGATTTGTGGTATTTCCGAGTCTGGCCAAAAAAGTGAGCGGTACACCTGTACCTGCAAGACTCGTAATACCAGCGGGCTTTAAAAAGCAGCGTTAGGACCTCTTAACACTGCTTTTTAAGGCTAACGCACAACTCGTTATCTAGGCCAAAGTAATTACAGAGGTAAAAAGTATATTTATATAACTGTGTTGGTTATTCAAAACTGGTGAATGGTAAATAAAGGGATTATCTATCTTTTTAAACAATAACATGTTTGGTGTTTACTATCCATTTAAAGTAAATCCTTTCATTCTCCATTTCTTAAGGGGAACATCATCAAGGCAGTAGAGGAACAGCTGGTCAGCAGCATAAAATTAAATAAAGTTAAAGGGACAGTTTACTCAAAAATGTTCTCCCCTTAAATTTGTTCCCAATGATCCACTTTACCTGCTGGAGTATATTAAATTGTTTACCCTTATATTGGCATTTGAAATAGTTTATTTAGCCTGTGGTATCCCCACCTATCCTGAAAGTTTTTGGCTTCAAGGCCAAGCTGTGTTAACACAGTTAGTAGAATAAATTACACTCCCAGTGGGTTATAGAAGAGATAAGGTAATAAAATCTTAAATTTTTATTGTTTTTTCCAAGTATTAGTAATTGGTTTATGGACAGATATAAGATAAAGAAGCAGTAATATGTACACAATGTGATAAAGTAATGAGATCTGATTATACCTACAAGCTCAACCCATTTTATTAGATTGAGGCTTCAAAACACAAAATCAGCTAATTTATATACACAAGTAAGCCTTAAAAAAGCAAATCTCATACATTTTATACTCTGCAGCTGGTTAAAAAAAGTAATTGGAAACACATTAAGGGAAAATAATTTTTACAGTATACAGTCCCTTTAAGATAGTAGCTAGTGCTACTGCTACAAGTCAGCAACAGCACTTTAAAAAAAATCAATAAAATCAATTTACTGAAAAATGTATTGACTGCATACTATAAAGTCAGTTCAGTAAAACAAAGTTTCAGATACATACTATAAATCTTTGAACTGCTAGAAAGAAAGGTCAGAATGTTTGCTGCTCTCACCTCCTGAGGAGGCTATTCCCTTATTTCAAACTTCCTATATTATTTTATGGTTCTTTTTTTTAATGTCTCAATCAAATCATAAAACTGCTTGACAGTGAAAGAGAGATGCGGACAAGCAGACATTGCAGAAACAATTAAATCCAGCGGAGAGAACTTGACAGATGCTTTCAAAGAGGCTGAAACTTTGCTAATTACAGGTGCTTTTGTGGCACAGTAATGGTGGTAAAAGGAGTATGAAATACAATTATAGTAACCCATATGCTGCTGGAAAGCAGCTCAGCACTAGAAAGTGGCAAAACTTACATTTCTTTTTCAAACATAGGGATTTTTTTTTTCATTTGGAGTAAATATATTAAATTTAAAATTTAGAACCAAAAAATAGGTGAATTTTAAATATATTAAGGTGATATGCCTTCAAGGAAAGACTACACAAGACTGCACAGTCTGAAAAAAGTCCAGCTTGCTGTTTCCTTACTGTTTATTCAGATATTATATACAGTTCTGAAGGATCTGCACCAATACTGTAGTTGAGTCTTTAGGTGTAGCAATAAATGAAATGGATGTTTTTTGGTTGCGTTGAAAAGAAAGTATTTACAAATTTATTGCAGTTTGTCACGGGGTGGGTGTTGCCAGTGGTTGGTGGAGGGAAGAACAGTCAGTCCTGCAGTCAGCGTGGCCTTCCTGGGTCCTGAAAAGGACCAGCTTCAGACAGGGAGACTTCAGCAATCTTCTTCACCACTCCAGTGGACAGGGTCTGTTTTGCTCAGACCTGTGGGTCACAGCCTGCTCAGTGAAACAAGATCCTTAAGTGATAGTAGCTCAGGCAGACAAACTGATCATAGCCCATTCCTCCCAGTGACAAAGTCGAGACTTTTTATCCTGGGAAGTCTGATTTATTGAGGGAGCTGCAGGGGTATAAATAGTACTTATTTTCACACTCTAGGTGCCATAAAACAATAAAAAACACCCCTTTCTTAGAAAGGGAACAATAGCAGCCAAAATCTAGACACTGTGACCAATTAGTAGTATGATGGTAAGGCAACCAAAAGTTATCTGCAGCAACTCCTGATGGTCATTAACTTGACGCTTGATTGGCTAAAACATAACCAATTAAATTAATGTGCTTTAGCCAATCAAAGGAGTCCCTACTTCCTATGGAATTTTACATTGAGTTTGTATGGCTGCAGATTGCTGGTATCCCAACTCCCTCTCAATACAAAACAACAGCCAGGGGAGGGGAGATTGCTGGACTTATTGTTTTATCAGTGTTGTAGCTCCTACCTTACCTGGTAACATTATACAACACACAGTTTAAAATTCACTCCCCATTATAATAATAATAAATAAAAATTAAATTTTTATGCCCATCATTAAAAGTTCAGGAATGGGGCATACGTGACAGTTATTAATAGATAAATGAAGAAAATTATTTCCAACAAAAAAGCTGGAAAATAGAGGGACACTACCAAGTAAGTAATCCCAGTGTGTAACAACCTTTGGATACCCACAGTGGGCAATGCTGGATGCAAAAAATTATATTTAGGAAAAAAGGAGGAAAAAATATAGCAACCCCTTTGATAAAGTGGCTGTCGAAATGCGCATCAGGCATACCGCACTCCTCTTCTCAATTATATGTAATTTTTGTTAACCCTTTATTGTGCTTTCTGATGTGTTTTTAATATATGTCTTTGTTTAGGAGGCACAGTATGGGGACACCTAGCCTTTTTAAATAATCGGTGTGGTATACCGCATAGGCATAGTTAGCAGCACTCCCCATATCACACCATTAGGTACACAATAGTCACTTTATAGTTCTTATTAGACATGTGCACGGCTAAAAAATTCGGTTCGTTTTCGGTTCGGATCGATTCAGACTTTTCGAATTTTGTTTCGGATTGAATCGGATTCGGCAAAATTTGAATAAATTCGTTTCGGATTTATTCGGATCCGAATAAATTCGTTTCGGATTTATTCGGATTCGGCTGAATTCGGTTCTATTCGGTTCCGAAATTCGGTATGTTTTTAGTACACTAACACCCATTTAGTACACTAAGTCACTAACACCCATAAACTACCTATGAACCACTAAACCGAGGCCCCCCCACATCGCAAACCCTATAATAACATTATTTAACCCCTAATCTGCCGATCGGATATCGCCGCAACCTACATTATAGCTATTAACCCCTAATCTGCTGTCCCTAACACCGCCGACCCCTACATTATAGTTATTAACCCCTAATCTGCCCCCCCCAACGTCGCCGCAATCTAACTACAAGTATTAACCCCTAATCTGCCGACCCGATATCGCCGCCGCCTACATTATAGCTATTAACCCCTAATCTGCTGTCCCTAACACCGCCGACCCCTACATTATAGTTATTAACCCCTAATCTGCCCCCCCAACGTCGCCGCAATCTAACTACAAGTATTAACCCCTAATCTGCCGACCCGATATCGCTGCCGCCTACATTATAGCTATTAACCCCTAATCTGCTGTCCCTAACACCGCCGACCCCTACATTATAGTTATTAATCCCTAATCTGCCCCCCCAACGTCGCCGCAATCTAACTACAAGTATTAACCCCTAATCTGCCGACCCGATATCGCCGCCGCCTACATTATAGCTATTAACCCCTAATCTGCTGTCCCTAACACCGCCGACCCCTACATTATAGTTATTAACCCCTAATCTGCCTCCCCCCAACGTCGCCACAATCTAACTACAAGTATTAACCCCTAATCTGCCGACCGCAAATCGCTGCCACTATAATAAATGTATTAACCCCTAAACCGCCGCACTCCCGCCTCGCAAACACTATAATACATTTTATTAACCCCTTATCTGCCCTCCCTAACATCGCCGCCACCTACCTACAATTATTAACCCCTAATCTCCCGCCCCCAACGTCGCCGCTACTATAATAAGGTTATTAACCCCTAAACCTAAGTCTAACCCTAACACTAACACCCCCTAACTTAAATATAATTTAAATAAAGCGAAATAAGTTTACTATAGTTAAATAAATGAATCCTATTTAAAACTAAAGACTTACCTGTAAAATAAACCCTAATATAGCTACAATATAACTAATAGTTACATTGTAGCTATTTTAGGATTTATTTTTATTTTACAGGCAACTTTGTATTTATTTTAACTAGGTACAATAGCTATTAAATAGTTAATAACTATTTAATAACTACCTAGCTAAAATAAATACAAATTTACCTGTAAAATAAATCCTAACCTAAGTTACAATTACACCTAACACTACACTATCATTAAATGAACTAAATAAATGAATCATATTTAAAACAAAATACTTACCTGTAAAATAAACCCTAATATAGCTGCAATATAACTAATAGTTACATTGTAGCTATTTTAGCATTTATATTTATTTTACAGGCAACTTTGTATTTATTTTAACTAGGTACAAAAGCTATTAAATAGTTATTGACTAATTAATAGCTACCTAGTTAAAATAATTACAAAATTACCTGTAAAATAAATCCTAACCTAAGTTACAATTAAACCTAACACTACACTATCATTAAATAAATTAACTACAAGTACCTACAATTATCTACAATTAAATAAACTAAAGTACAAAAACCCCCCACTAAATTACAAAAACAAACAAACACTAAATTACAAAAAATAAAAAAATATTACAAGAATTTTAAACTAATTACACCTAATCTAAGCCCCCTAATAAAATAACAAAGCCCCCCAAAATAAAAAAAATGCCCTAACCTATACTAAATTACAAAAGTTAACAGCTCTATTACCTTACCAGCCCTGAACAGGGCCCTTTGCGGGGCATGCCCCAAAGAAAACAGCTCTTTTGCCTGTAAAAAAAAAACACAATCCCCCCCCCACATTACAACCCACCACCCACATACCCCTACTCTAACCCAAACCCCCCTTAAATAAACCTAACACTACCCCCCTGAAGATCTCCCTACCTTGAGTCATGTTCACCCAGCCGGGCAGAAGTCTTCATCCGATGGGGCAGAAGAGGACATCCAGACCGGCAGAAGTCTTCATCCAAGCGGGGCAAGAAGAGGTCTTCCATCCATCAGAAAAGTACAAAAAAACAAACAAACACTAAATTAGCAAAAATAATAAAATATTACAATAATTTTAAACTAATTACACCTAATCTAAGCCCCCTACTAGCTATTAATATAGCTACAATATAACTAATAGTTACATTGTAGCTATTTTAGGATTTATATTTATTTTACAGGCAACTTTGTATTTATTTTAACTAGGTACAATAGCTATTAAATAGTTAATAACTATTTAATAACTACCTAGCTAAAATAAATACAAATTTACCTGTAAAATAAACCCTAACCTAAGTTACAATTACACCTAACACTACACTGTCATTAAATTAACTAAATAAATTAATCCTATATAAAACTAAATACTTACCTGTAAAATAAACCCTAATATAGCTACAATATAACTAATAGTTACATTGTAGCTATTTTAGCATTTATATTTATTTTACAGGCAACTTTGTATTTATTTTAACTAGGTACAATAGCTATTAAATAGATATTTACTGTTTAATAGCTACCTAGTTAAAATAATTACAAAATTACCTGTAAAATAAATCCTAACCTAAGTTACTATTAAACCTAACACTACACTATCATTAAATAAATTAACTACAAGTACCTACAATTAAATACAATTAAATAAACTAAACTAAAGTACAAAAAAAACAAACACTAAATTACAAAAAATAAAAAAAATTACAAGAATTTTAAACTAATTACACCTAATCTAAGCCCCCTAATAAAATAACAAAGCCCCCCAAAATAAAAAAATGCCCTACCCTATACTAAATTACAAAAGTAATCAGCTCTATTACCTTACCAGCCCTTAAAAGGGCCTTTTGCGGGGGCATGCCCCAAAGAAAACAGCTCTTTTGCCTGTAAAAAAAAACACAATACCCCCCCACATTACAACCCACCACCCACATACCCCTAATCTAACCCAAACCCCCCTTAAATAAACCTAACACTACCCCCCTGAAGATCTCCCTACCGTGTCTTCACCCAGCGGGCCGAAGTCTTCATCCGATGGGGCAGAAGAGGACATCCAGACCGGCAGAAGTCTTCATCCAAGCGGGGCAAGAAGAGGTCTTCCATCCATCAGAAGTCTTGATCCAGGCAGCATCTTCTCTGTTCATCCATCCGGAGCGGAGCGGCAGCATCCTGAAGACATCCCACGCAGAGCATCCTCTTCTTTCTTGATCCGACGACTAAGTGACTGTACCTTTAAGTGACGTCATCCAAGATGGCGTCCCTTGAATTCCGATTGGCTGATAGGATTCTATCAGCCAATCGGAATTAAGGTAGGAAAAATCTGATTGGCTGATTCAATCAGCCAATCAGATTCAAGTTCAATCCGATTGGCTGATCCAATCAGCCAATCAGATTGAGCTCGCATTCTATTGGCTGATCGGAACAGCCAATAGAATGCGAGGTCAATCTGATTGGCTGATTCCATCAGCCAATCGGATTGAACTTGAATCTGATTGGCTGATTGAATCAGCCAATCAGATTTTTCCTAACTTAATTCCGATTGGCTGATAGAATCCTATCAGCCAATCGGAATTCAAGGGACGCCATCTTGGATGACGTCACTTAAAGGTACAGTCACTTAGTCGTCGGATCAAGAAAGAAGAGGATGCTCTGCGTGGGATGTCTTCAGGATGCTGCCGCTCCGCTCCAGATGGATGAACAGAGAAGATGCCGCCTGGATCAAGACTTCTGATGGATGGAAGACCTCTTCTTGCCCCGCTTGGATGAAGACTTCTGCCGGTCTGGATGTCCTCTTCTGCCCGATCGGAGGAAGACTTCGGCCCGCTGGGTGAAGACACGGTAGAGAGATCTTCAGGGGGGTAGTGTTAGGTTTATTTAAGGGGGGTTTGGGTTAGATTAGGGGTATGTGGGTGGTGGGTTGTAATGTGGGGGGGGTATTGTGTTTTTTTTACAGGCAAAAGAGCTGTTTTCTTTGGGGCATGCCCCCGCAAAAGACCCTTTTAAGGGCTGGTAAGGTAATAGAGCTGATTACTTTTGTAATTTAGTATAGGGTAGGGCATTTTTTTATTTTGAGGGTCTTTGTTATTTTATTAGGGGGCTTAGATTAGGTGTAATTAGTTTAAAATTCTTGTAATTTTTTTTATTTTTTGTAATTTAGTGTTTGTTTGTTTTTTGTACTTTAGTTTAGTTTATTTAATTGTATTTAATTGTAGGTACTTGTAGTTAATTTATTTAATGATAGTGTAGTGTTAGGTTTAATAGTAACTTAGATTAGGATTTATTTTACAGGTAATTTTGTAATTATTTTAACTAGGTAGCTATTAAACAGTAAATATCTATTTAATAGCTATTGTACCTAGTTAAAATAAATACAAAGTTGCCTGTAAAATAAATATAAATGCTAAAATAGCTACAATGTAACTATTAGTTATATTGTAGCTATATTAGGGTTTATTTTACAGGTAAGTATTTAGTTTTATATAGGATTAATTTATTTAGTTAATTTAATGACAGTGTAGTGTTAGGTGTAATTGTAACTTAGGTTAGGGTTTATTTTACAGGTAAATTTGTATTTATTTTAGCTAGGTAGTTATTAAATAGTTATTAACTATTTAATAGCTATTGTACCTAGTTAAAATAAATACAAAGTTGCCTGTAAAATAAATATAAATCCTAAAATAGCTACAATGTAACTATTAGTTATATTGTAGCTATATTAATAGCTAGTAGGGGGCTTAGATTAGGTGTAATTAGTTTAAAATTATTGTAATATTTTATTATTTTTGCTAATTTAGTGTTTGTTTGTTTTTTTGTACTTTTCTGATGGATGGAAGACCTCTTCTTGCCCCGCTTGGATGAAGACTTCTGCCGGTCTGGATGTCCTCTTCTGCCCCATCGGATGAAGACTTCAGCCCGGCTGGGTGAACACGACTCAAGGTAGGGAGATCTTCAGGGGGGTAGTGTTAGGTTTATTTAAGGGGGGTTTGGGTTAGAGTAGGGGTATGTGGGTGGTGGGTTGTAATGTGGGGGGGGATTGTGTTTTTTTTTACAGGCAAAAGAGCTGTTTTCTTTGGGGCATGCCCCGCAAAGGGCCCTGTTCAGGGCTGGTAAGGTAATAGAGCTGTTAACTTTTGTAATTTAGTATAGGGTAGGGCATTTTTTTATTTTGGGGGGCTTTGTTATTTTATTAGGGGGCTTAGATTAGGTGTAATTAGTTTAAAATTCTTGTAATATTTTTTTATTTTTTGTAATTTAGTGGGGGGGTTTTTGTACTTTAGTTTAGTTTTTTTAATTGTATTTAATTGTAGGTACTTGTAGTTAATTTATTTAATGATAGTGTAGTGTTAGGTTTAATTGTAACTTAGGTTAGGATTTATTTTACAGGTAATTTTGTAATTATTTTAACTAGGTAGCTATTAAATAGTCAATATCTATTTAATAGCTATTGAACCTAGTTAAAATGAATACAAAGTTGCCTGTACAATAAATATAAATGCTAAAATAGCTACAATGTAACTATTAGTTATATTGCAGCTATATTAGGGTTTATTTTACAGGTAAGTCTTTAGTTTTATATAGGATTCATTTATTTAGTTAATTTAATGATAGTGTAGTGTTAGGTGTAATTGTAACTTAGGTTATGATTTATTTTACAGGTAAATTTGTATTTATTTTAGCTAGGTAGTTATTAAATAGTTATTAACTATTTAATAACTATTGTACCTAGTTAAAATAAATACAAAGTTGCCTGTAAAATACATATAAATCCTAAAATAGCTACAATGTAATTATTAGTTATATTGTAGCTATATTAATAGCTAGTAGGGGGCTTAGATTAGGTGTAATTAGTTTAAAATTATTGTAATATTTTATTATTTTTGGTAATTTAGTGTTTGTTTGTATTTTGGTACTTTTCTGATGGATGGAAGACCTCTTCTTGCCCCGCTTGGATGAAGACTTCTGCCGGTCTGGATGTCCTCTTCTGCCCCATCGGATGAAGACTTCGGCCCGGCTGGGTGAACACGACTCAAGGTAGGGAGATCTTCAGGGGGGTAGTGTTAGGTTTATTTAAGGGGGGTTTGGGTTAGAGTAGGGGTATGTGGGTGGTGGGTTGTAATGTGGGGGGGGGATTGTGTTTTTTTTTTTTACAGGCAAAAGAGCTGTTTTCTTTGGGGCATGCCCCGCAAAGGGCCCTGTTCAGGGCTGGTAAGGTAATAGAGCTGTTAACTTTTGTAATTTAGTATAGGGTAGGGCATTTTTTTTTATTTTGGGGGGCTTTGTTATTTTATTAGGGGGCTTAGATTAGGTGTAATTAGTTTAAAATTCTTGTAATTTTTTTTTATTTTTTGTAATTTAGTGGTTTTTTATTTTTTGTAATTTAGTGGGGGGTTTTTGTACTTTAGTTTATTTAATTGTAGATAATTGTAGGTACTTGTAGTTAATTTATTTAATGATAGTGTAGTGTTAGGTTTAATTGTAACTTAGGTTAGGATTTATTTTACAGGTAATTTTGTAATTATTTTAACTAGGTAGCTATTAATTAGTCAATAACTATTTAATAGCTATTGTACCTAGTTAAAATAAATACAAAGTTGCCTGTAAAATAAATATAAATGCTAAAATAGCTACAATGTAACTATTAGTTATATTGCAGCTATATTAGGGTTTATTTTACAGGTAAGTATTTAGTTTTAAATATGATTCATTTATTTAATTAATTAAATGATAGTGTAGTGTTAGGTGTAATTGTAACTTAGGTTAGGATTTATTTTACAGGTAAATTTGTATTTATTTTAGCTAGGTAGTTATTAAATAGTTATTAACTATTTAATAACTATTGTACCTAGTTAAAATAAATACAAAGTTACCTGTAAAATAAAAATAAATCCTAAAATAGCTACAATGTAACTATTAGTTATATTGTAGCTATATTAGGGTTTATTTTACAGGTAAGTCTTTAGTTTTAAATAGGATTCATTTATTTAACTATAGTAAACTTATTTAGTTTAATTTAAATTATATTTAAGTTAGGGGGTGTTAGTGTTAGGGTTAGACTTAGCTTTAGGGGTTAATAACCTTATTATAGTAGCGGCGACGTTGGGGGCGGGAGATTAGGGGTTAATAATTGTAGGTAGGTGGCGGCGATGTTAGGGAGGGCAGATTAGGGGTTAATAAAATGTATTATAGTGTTTGCGAGGCGGGAGTGCGGCGGTTTAGGGGTTAATACATTTATTATAGTGGCGGCAATTTGCGGTCGGCAGATTAGGGGTTAATACTTGTAGTTAGATTGCGGCGACGTTGGGGGGGGCAGATTAGGGGTTAATAACTATAATGTAGGGGTCGGCGGTGTTAGGGACAGCAGATTAGGGGTTAATAGCTATAATGTAGGCGGCGGCGATATCGGGCCGGCAGATTAGGGGTTAATACTTGTAGTTAGATTGCGGCGACGTTGGGGGGGGGGGGCAGATTAGGGGTTAATAACTATAATGTAGGGGTCGGCGGTGTTAGGGACACCAGATTAGGGGTTAATAGCTATAATGTAGGTGGCGGCGATATCGGGTCGGCAGATTAGGGGTTAATACTTGTAGTTAGATTGCGGCGACGTTGGGGGGGGGCAGATTAGGGGTTAATAACTATAATGTAGGGGTCGGCGGTGTTAGGGACAGCAGATTAGGGGTTAATAGCTATAATGTAGGCAGCGGCGATATCGGGTCGGCAGATTAGGGGTTAATACTTGTAGTTAGATTGCGGCGACGTTGGGGGGGCAGATTAGGGGTTAATAACTATAATGTAGGGGTCGGCGGTGTTAGGGACAGCAGATTAGGGGTTAATAGCTATAATGTAGGTGGCGGCGATATTCTGTCGGCAAATTAGGGGTTAATAAAATAATGCAGGTGTCAGCGATAGCGGGGGCGGCAGATTAGGGGTTAATAAGTGTTAGATTAGGGGTGTCTAGAGACTCGGGGTACATGTTAGGGTGTTAGGTGCAGACTTAGTGTTTCCCCATAGGAAACAATGGGGCTGCGGTGTTAGTTTTTTTTTCAGCCGAAACTCCCATTGTTTCCTATGGGGAAATGCCGAATTTTACCGAGCTAATTCGGATTTATTCGGAGATACGGCAGCTATTTCGGATTCATTCGGTAGATTCGGAAGTATTTTAATTCGGAAATCCGATACGATCCGAATCTCCGAATTTACTGAATTTCCGAATTAATCCGAAACGAACCGCACATGTCTAGTTCTTATTTGTAGGGATATTTGGTATTCGCTGTTAATGTACCCATATGGATAGTTACCCTCTTTGTACTGGCCTCGGTTTTATAGCGATGTGATTACTACCTAGGGTTTTTGTATATTTGTTTACTGATTGATGTATTGTAGGATTGGAGTGTTGTTATTTTTTACGTTTTTAATTAATTTGTGTGGATTTTAAAGAGATAATAAATGTTTTATATATTTCACACCTATAGTCACAACATTTGTATAATAGGATTTGTATATACATATTATATTACATTATATTAATGTGCCTTGGGGATGCTGGACTTTTTTTTTCTTAAATTTTTTCTTTCTCTGTTTTCGTAATAAATGTCCATATGCTAAATAAATCTATTTTTTCTTATCAAAGATGGGGAAGCTTAGCACTGACTGTTCACCAATAAAACACAACTGGAGTTGACTCCATAAAAAAAATACAATAACTACTCCTGCTCCTCCATATGAAAAACAAAAAATAATAATAAAAAACATGTGACAAAAACAAAGTGAGTCTAATAATTCCTAAAAATGTCCTATAAAATGTCCATAACAAAAGTCCATTAAGTGGAAAAGAACCACTGATAGAAACGATCCTAGGAGCTTGTCTTGATCCAGTATCCTAGTCTGTACAACATGGACTTGAAATCAAAAGAAGAAAAAACTCCTCAACATAAAGGGCCTAAGGGGTATAGCTTATCGGTAAACAAACTTACCCCAAAAGCCAATGATCCTGGTAATGTATGAAGCCTCACAAATCTCTTGGGTAGTCTACGCGTTTCGGCCCAACAGCGGGGCCTTTTTCAAGACATTAGGAATTATTAGACTCACTTTGTTTTTGTCACATGTTTTTTATTATTATTTTTTGTTTTTCATATGTTCCCTAGCATTGTTGTCTAACTTTTAATATTGGATAATTGTCATCCTTTTGTTGATATTTGTCACTGAGTATTTTCACCCATCTCACCTCCACATGTATGGTCCACATATGCATTTGTTGATTGGATTAATCATCCATTTTTATTTTTTGTTTTCACAACGCAATTTTTGTCAATTTTATAACTATTTTTTATTGGGCAAACCGGGTTTGATCGGGTGGTAGAGTCATCCCCCACTCTTGCCACTGGCAAGGCTCCTATTCCTCTTTTTGAGACACTATTGTAGTAGGATCCATCTTTTTAAGTATATGTTTTTAACTCATTGTACTTCATTCATGTTGTTTTGAATTTTTGACTTAAATGTAATAAATTGCTTTTACCTATTTTAACTGTATAGAGTGTTGCTACCTGTATTATACCTTAGCCTTTGGCGCTCCTAATTATCCATTATCGTATCTTCCATTCGACCTATTAGGGGGTCTTCTTTATAGTGTAGCGGGTATATAGTCCTAGGCGCTGATCGCTCTCCTACTCACCCTAGCTCAATGCAAATTTACACATCTTACAAGAGACATTACACAACCTATCAAATTATGCTGCGTTTCATTTAATTGTGATCCTCTTTTTTGTATCTTCACTGCCTCTAAATGTATGTTCATAAATCACTCCTGTTTTTGGCTGGAAGTGGTACCAGTCAGGAAAGAGCAATAGAAGGGCAGTGAAAAGCATTTGCCTCATTGCACTCCACCCCCACTGCCCTGTGAACCAAACAGGGGCTGTAAAAGTGCAGCAATACCAGCATTGCCCTTTCATATGCAAACTGCCCCAGTGCTAAAATGTATTAGTCCCTTTTCCATGTAACTATGAGCGGATATTGCTGAATCAGTTATTTAGACCAAAAACGGAGAGCTCAAATTGTTCACATCTCTCTTAATTTAACAATGTCTAAACCAAAGAGATAAATTAGAAATTATCAAGACAAAAGCAAAAAAATATAATAAAAAAAATAATAATAATAAAAAAATATATATATATATATATGAGATTATATGTAGGTATATATATATATATATATATATATATATATATATATATACAGGACTATATATTTAAAAATACTTAGAACATATTCCCCTATGTCAGGGATGTCAAACTGGCAGTACGCGGGCCTCATGTGGCCCACAACCTAATTGTTTGCGGCCCACAACACCTCCATGAAAAATAATAATTATAATATGCTTAGGGCTAAATTACAAGTGGTGCAGTATTTTTTTCCTCAATCACGAAAACTCCACTAGAGCTAAGATTTTTGCTCTCTTTGCATTCGTATTAGAAGTTTAAAAAATAACTTATTTTGTGCTAGCGGTAACCCAAATAGCACGTGCATGATTGCCCCATAGAAATCAATGGAGAAAAAAAAGTGGGGGGGGGGGGGGGGGAAACGAACACCAGAGATTAGGCAAACTACATTGCATTTTCGCATTCCCCATAGAAGTCAATGGAGAGAAAAAAAATGTGCAAACAACATAGCATATTCGCATTAGCAAATGTGAAATATTTTCAGTAAATACATAGTTACAATCTTTATTAAATATGAATATAGCATAAATATGTTTTATCATGTTTTCATCTACTTAATGGCAAAGGGCTATAAGGCACTTATATATATGTTATATATGTGTACATACATAATATTAATGTTTTTATTTGTGTATATATGACTGTAAATACATACAGTATATACACATATAAATACATTAATATATATGTACGCATATATAAACATATATATATATACATATATATATAAATATATATATATATATATATATATATATATACTGTACACATACAAATACATATTTAATAATGTATATGTATGTGTCTCAATGTTAAAGCCCTTTGTCTGCCTTTTTTTTCTAACACCGAGATCTCATATCTTTGAGCCCTTATAATTTTACTGTGCAATATTTTTTAAAATAATTTTTATCAGACAGTGTTAATATGAGTGTAACTGTACTATGTAATGTATTTCTGAAGTGTTTTGGAAAACAGTTAACCACAGCTCTGAGGTCGCGGTAAGGATTGAAGCGTAATTTAAAACAACTTTCCAATTTACTTCCATTGTCATCCCTAGTCCCACCAACACAACAATTACCATATTGTTACCTTTTGACATTCAACTACACATGGTAGGAGTAAGATTTCACCAGCACTGGGTCGCTGCTCTGGATCTTTTCTCAATGTCCTGCCAATGGAAAAAGATTTTAATATCAGTTTTGACAGTAGAGAAACGTACATAAATTAGCGTTAATAAACATATTGATTATCTACTGTGCTTCCACTTTAAAATGTGTAACGTTATACTACTTACATATCTAGTTTTTGTGCTGCTCTCATATATTTCTTCAAGAGGCCTAGACAATCAGGGATCATTGACTCATAATAAAATTAATAAATAAAAAGAGCAACGCAAGAACAAGGGGCCATGATCTCAAGCTGATGGGTTCAGGTGTAATTTGTGAAAGCACTTTTTCACAGAAAGGGTGGTTAAGTCATGAAAAAGAGATGCCTGAGGAAACAGCCAGCTTGAGCTGAGAAACGCGTTGCAATCTGTTACAACATTTGTTTTTATACCATTTGGGTGATGTTGTACATCCCTATGTTTTTAAATCTTATTTTAAAATAAATATATGTTGTACTATATGGAAGCCTGAGCCTTTCTTATCTACCACACTACCTGGATATCCTGGATCCCTACATCCTATTGCAGGATCAGTGTAGCTGGGTCACTGTGAATCCCCAGCCTGTGTCATTTAGCACATTGGGTGCTGCTCCTTTTGTGAGTATCATTTAACATTTTAAAAAGTTTTATCCATCTTCATATCAGTGTTGCACTAGGAGGCGCCCTCTCTTTTTGTGATTTTATTCACAGATCTTGGTTCTTTGTCGATTATCCACAAGAGGAGCTGCTCTTGTCCACTGGAATTATCTCTGATTTGGTTAATTTGGGACCACCGATTTCAGACGTTTTACAATCATTGATGAACACATCAGGACAACCTTGCTTACCTTAACTTGGGTCATAAAGTTTTTTTCAAAAACACAGCCAAGATTTATTCCAAAACTGGTGACTATAATTGTACCTCTGTTCTTGATGTGTATTTATATGTATGGTATTTATTCATGTGATTTACACCTATGTACTAGACCACTAGAGGAATTATTGTGATAACACTCTCTTAAGTATATCTCATTTATAGTTTGGTCTAAATTAGATAGATCCACACATTCTCCCTATATATAGCGCCCCCTAAGGTTGGATACTTTGGTGTCACAACAGCTGAATACATTCTTTGAGTCATGAAATAAGCTTCCATTACAGGTAGGATTGGCAAACACTATGGGGTACTGGGGAAAGCATAACGCTATCCTACAAACTAAATAAGCTTATATTTTTAAAAAATGATGGCCGGAATTGGATCGTTGGTTCTTATTTGAAGTATAAATCTATGTTTCTTTGTTTTAAAAGATTTGGAGAGTATAGAAGTGGAAAGGAAACATATTATAGAACTACCCCTCAACTTTTGCACCTCCTTTTAAATCCTGATACCCTAGACTAGTGATGGCTAACCTTGGCACCCCTGATGTTTTGTAACAATATTTCCCATGATGCTCAACTAGAATGCAGAGTGCCTAAGCATCATGGGAAATGTAGTTCTAAAAAATCTTGGATGCCAAGGTTAGCCCTCACTGCCCTAGACACATTCTTAGTTGGCCTTGGTCAAAACCCTGCATCAAACAATGTCAATTCCCTCACATTGCTTTTAGTGGGTGTTTTATTATCAAACCATTAAAAACCATTGTCATAATCTTTTAATTGCATATCTCCCAACATTTCACAGAGGGTTTCTGGGACAGGGAGGTGAGAGGGACTTGTGTGAGGTGGCCTACCGGTGTTGTTGGTGTGCTAAGGACAAGGTGTGACATTGATTGCTTTGGGTGAAGTCTGGGATTGTTTTGCATGGGACAAAGGCAATCTCTGTAAACCAAGGCCTTTGCCCTCATCAGCCAAGGAGGAAAGGGACAGTAGGCAGACCTACCTACCTGAGATGAACCTATAGATCTGGGACAGTAGGGGAGTATGTTCTCACAAGCTTTTCAAATGCAGGAATGGCACTACAACACCCCCTGTACCCTTTAATTCAACAGTGGTATTTATCAGGCAACAGCTACAGGATTATTGATTTTTTAAAATGCAACAGCCTTTAAGTCTTGAAAACACATACTGGCCTGTTTTGCTCACCATAATTCTTTTGAATATTTATTGCTCATTTTATTACATTGCGGTTTCAAAATAATCTGAAATTATTAACTGGACACGTTATAAACTGATATTGATAGTGAAGTGAAAAAACTCATTCAAAACATATTACTCACTCATCAGCAACAGTGAATTAATTAACTGCCATCTTTTACTTTCAATTTTATTTCCATTACGTTTTTTCGTGGGTTTGATTATATTTCCCTTTTAAATAACATTTTTGTACAGGAATTCTGATGAATAAGGATAGTGATACATGTTTAATTATCTGCTATTTTATATATCTGACAACATAATTATGGACTTTTAAATTGCAATGTGCTGAATAATTAACCTCTACCATCTCTACTGTGAGACCATTCCATGAATAACATTGACAATGACATCAAACACCTCTTGCTTTTGGGTAAAATATGTACTTTGTCCCACACTCCCTAGAGAGCCTAAAAAACAAAATTCATAACCTAGGTTTTAAACATGGTGAAAATTGCCTAAACCAGTTATTTCATTTTACAGTATTTGCAGGTTACAGAATTTTGGTTTTTGGCCTCTCAAGGGACTGTGGAAGTTGGGTGGAACAAATACAATTCTAACAGAAAAACAAGAAGTTTTAAATTATCAGTTCTGGATAGAAGCCAACACTCATGAAAAGCATTAACAAAGCAACCAACTAAGGGATACAATGCTACTTGGGTCTCTGAAACTGGCAGACAGCATGTTGGTTTAGAGTTTTTTTTTCCTGTTAATGAGGGGTAGACATCTGCATGAGCTGTACAAATGTAACATCATTATCTTGTCTGCTTCTTCTCTTTAGTGACATATAACAATTGGCAAGAATAATGCCATTTTACATACACACATTTGCTCATTACATTTTTTGTGGTTTGTAATACATTATTTTACCCTGTACTGCTTTTCATTTTATTGTTTGTAGAAATAGAATGATCCCATTGTCATGCACAATTTCAGGCAATTCCATTGACTGGTTAAAAGGAATGTTTTTATATAGGCGTTGCTATAGGCTATTTCTACTGTTGTTTATGGTTCCCTGATGAGATGTGAGAGGTTGGCAGTGACACCACTGAGCCTTGACTGAGAGTTAGTGATATATTCCCAGCTATGCTGCACATGAAGCCTGGTGATCCAACTGTGAGAAAAATGCAGCTGAAATTGCCCTTACATAAAGAAGCCTGAAATGTCACCAGAGAATACAAAAGATATTATAAAATAGTAATTTTTTAGTAATAACTTTTTATGGCATTGCGTTTAATTTCATCGATTTATTGTAAAATATATATGCGTGCACATGCATGTGTGTGTTTGTGTCTTTCTGCATGCACATGCAAGCCTCTGCGTGTGTATTTGACATGTTTGTGTGCACTTTAGGGTCACCATCCAGATGGTATTTTACCAACATGGCCGGTATTTTTAAGGTGGAAGTCAAAATGTATTAATAAAGATTAAACATAGAAATAAATGTTCTATTGTGGTGAAACTTCCCCAAGGTGTACACAAATCTAATTATAAAGCAATGATTATTTAAAATCAGTGCTATCAGCTTTAGTTTCTAATTTAGGCGGTATAATTATTTATGCAAATGTATGCTAATTAGCACAGCCGAAATTTTTTTTCCAGAAAAGGTGGCAATCCTAGTGTGCATGCACAATTGTGTGCATGTTATATTAAGTGTGTGTACACATGAATTTGCACATGTGTGTGTATGTGCTAGTGCTGCAGCACTACAGACCATAGTCTGGGACTATATCTACCACAAACCTCTGCTGCTGAATCATTACTGAGCATGTCTCTGTTTATTGTTTTACCAGCTATCGGCTACTTTTCAGCATGCATTAAATATACCAAAATAAACACCTAGATTTAGAGTTCTGCGTTAGCCGTCAAAAGCAGAGTTAAGGGGTCCTAATGCTGCTTTTGGCCGCCCGCTGGTATTTAGAGTCAAGCAGGAAAGGGTCTAATGCTCACTTCCTCACCGCGACTGCAGGCTACCGCAGATCCCCTTAACGCCAATTGCGTATCATATCTTTTCAATGCGATCTGCCTAACGCCGGTATTTGGAGTTTTGGGAGAAGTGAGCGGTAGACCCTCTACCGACAAGACTCCTACCGCCAAAAAAAGTCAGTAGTTAAGAGCTTTATGGGCTAACGCGTAAATATAAAGCTCCTAACTACTGTGCTACAAAGTACACTAACAACCATAAACTACCTATGTACCCCTAAACCGAGGCCCCCCCACATCGCCGCCACTATAATAAAATTTTTTAACCCCTAATCTGCCGACCGGACACCGTCGCCACCTACATTATACCTATAAACCCCTAATCTGCTGCCCCTAACCTCGCCGACCCCTATATTATATTTATTAACCCCCTAATCTGCCCCCCCAACGTCGCCGCTACCTTACCTACACTTATTAACCCCTAATCTGCCGACCGGACCTCGCCACCATTATAATAAATGTATTAACCCCTAAACCGCCGCACTCCAGCCTCGCAAACACTATAATAAATGTTATTAAACCCTAATCTGCCCTCCCTAACATTGCCGCCACCTACCTACAATTATTAACCCCTAATCTCCCGCCCACACCTTTGCTGCTACTATAATAAAGTTATTAACCCCTAAACCTAACTCTAACACCCCCCTAACATAAATATAATTTAAATGAAACTAAATAAAATTCCTAAAATTAACTAAATTAATCCTATTTAAAAATAAATACTTACCTATCAAATAAACCCTAATATAGCTACAATATAAATAATAATTACATTGTAGCTATTTTAGGATTTATATTTATTTTACAGGCAACTTTGTATTTATTATAACTAGGTACAATAGCTATTAAATAGTTAATAACTATTTAATAGCTACCTAGTTAAAATAAGTTCAAAATTACCTGTAAAATAAATCCTAACCTAAGTTACAAATACACCTAACACTACACTATCATTAAATTAATTAAATAAATTAGCTACAATTAGCTAAATTAAAATACAATAACATAAACTATTCTATAATACAAAAAAACAAACACTAAATTACAAAAAAATAAAAAAGAATTACAAGAAGAACTAATTACACCTAATCTAAGCCCCCTAAAAATAAAAAATCCCCCCAAAATAAAAAAATGCCCTACCCTATTCTAAACTACCAAAGTAATCAGCTCTATTACAAGCCCTTAAAAGGGCTTTTTGCGGGGCATTGCCCCAAAGTAATCAGCTCTTTTACCTGAAAATAAAAATGCAATACCCCCCCAACATTACAACCCACCACCCACATACCCCTACTCTAACCTACCCAAACCCCCCTTAAAAAACCTATCGCTAACCCCTGAAGATCATCCTACCTTGAGTCGTCTTCACCGAGCCGAATTCTTCATCCAAGGTACGCAGAGGAGGTCCTTCATCAGCCAATCGTATTGAACTCGCATTCTATTGGCTGATCGGAACAGATTTTTTTCTACCATAATTCCGATTGGCTGATAGAATTCTATCAGCCAATCGGAATTGAAGGGACGCCATCTTGGATGACGTCCCTTAAAGGAACCTTCATTCGTCGGGAAGTCATCAGTTGAAGAGGATGGCTCAGCGTCGGCTCCTTTGAAGATGGCTCTGCTCTGCTCCGGATGGATGAAGATTGAAGACGCCGCCTGGATGAACACTTCTACCGAATGGAGGACCTCTTCTTGCCCCGCTTGGATGAAGACTTCTACCGGATGAATGACCTCCTCTGCGTACCTTGGATGAAGAATTCGGCTCTGCTGGGTGAAGACGACTCAAGGTAGGATGATCTTCAGGGGGTTAGCGATAGGATTTTTTAAGGGGGGTTTGGGTGGGTTAGAGTAGGGGTATGTGGGTGGTGGGTTGTAATGTTGGGGGGGGTATTGTATTTTTATTTTCAGGTAAAAGAGCTGATTACTTTGGGGCAATGCCGCGCAAAAAGCCCTTTTAAGGGCTGGTAATAGAGCTGATTACTTTGGTAGTTTAGAATAGGGTAGGGCATTTTTTTATTTGGGGTGATTTTTTATATTATTAGGGGGCTTAGATTAGGTGTAATTAGTTTAAACTTCTTGTAATTCTTTTTTCTTTTTTGTAATTTAGTGTTTGGGTTTTTTTGTATTATAGAATAGTTATTTTATTGTATTTTAATTTAGCTAATTGTAGGTAATTTATTTAATTAATTTATTGATAGTGTAGTGTTAGGTGTATTTGTAACTTATGTTAGGATTTATTTTACAGGTAATTTTGTAAATATTTTAACTAGGTAGCTATTAAATAGTTATTAACTATTTAATAGCTATTGTACCTAGTTAAAATAAATAAAAAGTTGCCTGTAAAATAAATATAAATCCTAAAATAGCTACAATGTAACTATTAGTTATATTGTAGCTATATTAGGGTTTATTTAATAGGTAAGTATTTAGTTTTAAATAGGATTAATTTAGTTAATTTTAGGAATATTATTTCGTTTCATTTAAATTATATTTATGTTAGGGGGTGTTAGGGTTAGAGTTAGGTTTAGGGGTTAATAACTTTATTATAGTAGCGGTGACGGTGCGGGCGGGAGATTAGGGGTTAATAATTGTAGATAGGTGGCGGCAATGTTAGGGAGTGCAGATTAGGGGTTAATAACATTTATTATAGTGTTTGCAAGGCGGGAGTGCGGCGGTTTAGGGGTTAATACATTTATTATAGTGGCGGCGAGGTCCGGTCGGCAGATTAGGGGTTAATAAGTGTAGGTAAGGTAGCGACGACATTGGGGGGGGGGCAGATTAGGGGGTAATAAATATAATATAGGGGTCGGCGGTGTTAGGGGCAGCAGATTAGGGGTTAATAGGGATAATGTAGGTTGCAGAGCGGAAGATTAGGGGTTAATAGTATAATGCAGGTGTCAGCGATAGCGGGGGCAGCAGATTAGGGGTTAATAAGTGTAAGGTTAGGGGTGTTTAGACTCGGGGTTCATGTTAGGGTGTTAGGTGCAGATTTAGAGAGTGTTTCCCCATAGGAAACAATGGGGCTGCGTTGGGAGCTGAACGCTGCTTTTTTGCAGGTGTTAGGTTTTTTTTCAGCCCAAACTGCCCCATTGTTTCCTATGGGGATATCGTGCACAAGCACGTTTTTCCAGCTTACCGCTACCATAAGCAACGCTGGTATTGAGGGTTGATGTGGAGCTAAATTAGGATCAACGCTCCCTTTTCTGAGCCTAACGCAGCCCCTCAGACAACTCTAAATACCAGCGTTGTCTTAAGGGTGTGCTGGGAAAAAAAGCAGCGTTAGCTACGCGGGTCTTTACCGACAAAACTCTAAATCTAGCCGAAAGTGACTTAAAAGGGACACTGAACCAAATTTTTTTCTTTTGTGATTCAGATAGAGCATGCAATTTTAAACAACTTTCCAATTTACTTCCATTAACAAAATGTGCACAGTCTTTTTATATTTAAACTTTTTGAGTCACCAGCTCCTACTGAGCATGTGCAAGAATAAGTGTGTATTCATTTGTGAATGGCAGATGGCTGTCACATGGTACATGCATGCATTTGTGATTGGCTGATGGCTGTCACATGGTACAGGAGGAGTGGAAAAAGACATAACTTTTAAAATTGTTAGAAAAAAAACTACTTCTCATTTGAAGTTCAGATTAAGTGCTATTGCATTGTCTTGTTATCTTGCATTTGTTGATTATGCAACTCTACTGTGTTGACTGGTCCTTTAAGCAACTTTCTAATTTACTCCTATTATCAATTTTTCTTTGTTCTCTTACTATCTTTATTTGAAAAAGAAGGCATCTAAGCTAAGGAGCCAGCCATTTTTCTGGTTCAGAACTCTGGACAGCACTTGTTTATTGGTGGGTGAATTTATCTAAAAATCAGCAAGAACAACCCAGGTTGTTCACCAAAAATGGGCCGGCATCTAAACTTACATTTTTGCTTTTTAAATAAAAATACCAAGAGAATGAAGAAAATTTGATAAAAGGAGTAAATTAGAAAGTTGCTTAAAATTGCATGCTCTATCTGAATCATGGAAGAAAACATTTGGGTTCAGTGTCCCTTTAATCTTTGTTTATTTCAGCAAACACTGCATTGGTTGTGTTTATCAAAAGAAGCTTGTATTACAAAATTAAATCTATTAAATCAGAATATATTCATTGACAAAAACTTACATTAATGCCAGAGTTCATATTTCCACTCATACTTTAAAAAGCAATAATACAAATAATAATAAAAATAATAAAAGTGTTTATTATTAAAACAAAGTGTGTATACATGTGTGTGATGTGCCCGTGCAAAGGCCACACACAGATTATATTATCATGGCTTGTAGGCCTTCTAGTAGATATCTTGGAAATGTAGGGAGGTATAATGTGTATTGTGCGTCTGTATAGTATGTGTGTCATGAAATAATGTTTTCTGGCATTTTCTTATTTTTATTAAATAGATGTTTAGAAAATTTGAGGTTCCCATCTTTAGCTACAAGAGATGATGGAGGTCAACCTAATTCTCACTCCTGAGGAGATTGTATGTATTTAAATCAAACTAAATCATATATTATGCTCTTCAAAGCCTTTATCAATAAACAGAGATGTTTGTTCCAATCCTGCTTGGTAAATATTTGTATTTACATGGCTGGGGAAAACTCAGTAGCTTTGCGAGCTATAAGTGTTACAGAACTTCTTCATGGCTGCTCAAGTTACTTCTGTTTCGGCTCACAGACAGGGGAGGGGCAAGGCTCATCATCATATGATCACTGCTCCACCTCTTTCTATCTCTAAACCCATAGGGGCATATGTATCAAGCTCCGAATGGAGCTTTAATGCCCCGTATTTCTGGCGAGCCTGCAGGCTCGCCAGAAACACAAGTTATGAAGCAGCGGACAGACATCGCCGGAAATCAATCCGATCGAGTACGATTGGGTTGATTGACACCCCCCTGCTGGCGGCCGAGAGTCTGCAGGGGGCGGCATTGCACCAGCAGCTCTTGTGAGCTGCTGGCGCAATGCTGAATACGGCGAGCATATTGCTCGCCGTATTCAGAGAGGTCTGGCGGACCTGATCCGCACTGTCGGATCAGGTCCGCCAGACCTTGATAAATATGGGCCTTAGATTGTTTGTGTGTGTGAGAGAGAGAGGTGCATATGTATATATTTCATATAAAATATTAAAAACATATTTTAAATTATTAATTATTATAAAATATACATAAATATTATTCACCTAGATTAAGAGTTTTGCGTTGCGGCTTTTAACGCTAAAGAAAATGGCAATTTCAGCGTAAAAGCAGGAACTCACTATTGGGAGTTGTGTCGATATAGCTGTACCGCAAGCATTTTAGCCTGTAACGCAACGTCAATCCCGCACTAAAAAAAATGATATTTTTGCGTGGGAATTCCATAGCGCCGGTATTACAGGTTGTGCGGTCCTGCTAAAAAGCTTGCGTTACAGCCTATACTGACACGATCCATACCGCCATCTGAGAGCAGTAGTTATGGATTTTGTGTAAGAAAAATGTTTCAGAAAACTCATAACTAAACTAATACAAAGTAAACTAACACCCAAAACTACCTATTAACCCCTAAACCGTCGCACTCCTGCATCGCAAATGCTATATTAAACCTATTAACCCTTAATCTGCCGCCCACCCACATCACCAACACTATTTAAATATATTAACCCCTTTTCCCCCGCACCCTGACATCACTGCCACAATAATAAAGTTTTTAACCCCTATTCCGTCACTCCCTGACATCGCCGCCACTAAATAAAGTTATTAACCCCTAAACCTCTGGTCTCCCACATCTCTGCCACTAAATAAACCTATTAACCCCTAAACCACCAGCCCCCCACATTGCAAAACACTAAATTAAACTATTAACCCCTAAACCTAACACCCCTAACTTTAAATTAAAATTACAATAGAACTCTATTTAAATAAATAAAAACTTACCTGTGAAAAAAATATAAACCTAACATTAAACTATAAATTAACCTAACATAACTATTCTAATAAAATAAAAAATACTACCAATTAAAATATCTAAATTCCAAATTTAAAAAAACCTAACACTACGAAAAAAATTAATCTAAATTACAACTAAAAAAAAACCAAATTAAAAAAATCTAACATCTAGATTACGAGATTTGCATTAGAGGCTATGCGGTGCTAACGAGCAGTTTATGCTCACCGCTCACTTACAGACAGCGCTGGTATTACGGGTTTTTACAACCCAGACAAGAAGTGAGCGTTGAGCAAATTATTGCTCCTTACCGCACTCCAATACCAGCGCTGCTTACGTTAGTGGTGAGCTGGTGTAACGTGCTCTTGCACAATTTCCCCATAGGAATCAACGGGGAGAGCCAGCTGAAAAAAAGTCTAACACCTGCCAAAAAGCAGCGTAAAGCTCCTTAACACAGCCCCATTGATTCCTATTGGGAAATACATTTTATGTCTACACCTAACACCCTAACATAAACCCCGAGTCTAAACACCCCTAATATTACACTTATTAACCCCTAATCTGCCTCCCCCGACATCGCTGCAACCTGCATTATATTATTAACCCCTAATCTGCCGCTCCGGACACCGCCGCCACCTACATTATACTTATGAACCCCTAATCTGCTGCCCCCAACATCACCGACACCTACATTATATTTATTAACCCCTAATCTGCCGCCCCCTTTGTCGCTGCCACCTACCTACATTCATTAACCCCTAATCTGCTGCCCCCAACGTTGCCGCCACTATATTAAACATATAAACGCCAAAACCGCCGCACTCCAGCCTTGCAAACATTAGTTAAATATTATTAACCCCTAATCTGCCTAATCTGCCGGCCCTAACATCGACGCCACCTACCTACATTTATTAAACCCTAATCTGCCACCCCAACGTCATCGCCACTATTAATTTATTAACCCCTAAACCTAAGTCTAACCCTAAACTTAACACCCCATAACTTAAATATAATTAAAAGAAATCTAAATAAAATTCCTATAATTAACTAAATTATTCCTATTTAAAACTAAATACTTACCTGTAAAATAAACCACAAGATAGCTACAATATAACTAATAGTTACATTGTATCTAGCTTTATTTTTATTTTACAGGCAAGTTTGTATTTATTTTAACTAGGTAGAATAGTTACTAAATAGTTATTAACTATTTACTAAATACCTAGCTAAAATAAATACAAATGTACCTGTAAAATAAAACCTAACCTAAGTTACAATTACACCTAACACTACACTATAATTAAATTAATTCCCTAAATTAAATACAATTAAATACAATTAAATAAAATTATCTAAAGTACAAAACCCTCCCACTAAATTACAGAAAATAATAAACAAATTACAAGATTTTTAAACTAATTACAACTAATCTAATCCCCCTAACAAAATAAAAAATCCCCCCAAAATAAAAAAAGCCCTACCCTACACTAAATTACAAATAGCCCTTAAAAGGGCCTTTTGCGGGGCATTGCCCCAAAGTAATCAGCTCTCTTACCTGTAAAAAAATTACAAATCCTCCCCCTACATTAAAACCCACCACCCACACAACCAACCCTACTCTAAAACCCACCCAAAAACCTAACACTAACCCCTTGAAAATCACCTTACCGGGAGAAGTCTTCACCAAACCGGGCCGAAGTCCTCAACGAAGCCGGGAGAAGTCTTCTTCCAAGCCGGGCGAAGTGGTCCTCCAGACGGGCAGAAGTCTTCATCCAGACGGCGCGGAGCGGGTCCATCTTCAAGACATCCGATGCGGAGCATCCTCTTCAATCGACGGCTAACACAGAATGAAGGTACCTTTAAGTGACGTCATCCAAGATGGCGTCCCTTCAATTCCGATTGGCTGATAGAATTCTATCAGCCAATCGGAATTAAGGTAGAAAAAATCCTATTGGCTTATGCAATCAGCCAATAGGATTGAAGTTCAATCCTATTGGCTGATCCAATAAGCCAATTGGTTTGAGCTCGCATTCTATTGGCTGATTGGATCAGCCAATAGGATTGAACTTCAATCCTATTGGCTGATTGCATCAGCCAATAGGATTTTTTCTACCTTAATTCCGATTGGCTGATAGAATTCTGTCAGCCAATCGGAATTGAAGGGATGCCATCTTGGATGACGTCATTTAAAGGTACCTTCATTCTGTGTTAGCCGTCGATTGAAGAGGATGTTCCGCGTTGGATGTCTTGAAGATGGACCCGCTCCTCGCCGGATGGATGAAGATAGAAGTTGCCATCTGGATGAAGACTTCTGCCCGTCTGGAGGACCACTTCGCATGGCTTGGATGAAGACTTCTCCAGGCTTTGTTGAGGAGTTCGGCCCAGTTGGGTGAAGACTTCTCCCGGTAAGGTGATCTTCAAGGGGGTAGTGTTAGTTTTTTAAGGGGGTATTGGGTGGGTTTTAGAGTAGGGTTGGTTGTGTGGGTGGTGGGTTTTAATGTTGAGGGGGGATTTGTAATTTTTTTTACAGGTAAGAGAGCTGATTACTTTGGGGCAATACCCCGCAAAAGGCTATTTATAATTTAGTGTAGGGTAGGGCTTTTTTTTTATTTTGGGGGGCTTTTTTATTTTGTTAGGGGGATTAGATTAGGTGTAATTAGTTTAAAAATCTTGTAATTTATTATTTTCTGTAATTTAGTGGGGGTTTTTTTGTACTTTATATAATTTAATTTAATTGTATTTAATTGTATTTAATTTAGGGAAATAATTTAATTGCAGTGTAGTGTTAGGTGTAATTGTAACTTAGGTTAGGTTTTATTTTACAGGTCCTTTTGTATTTATTTTAACTAAGTAGTTATTAAATAGTTAATAACTATGTAATAACTATTGTACCTAGTTAAAATAAATGCAAACTTGCCTGTAAAATAAAAATAAACCCTAAGCTAGATACAATGTAACTATTAGTTATATTGTAGCTAGCTTAGGGTTTATTTTATAGGTAAGTATTTAGTTTTAAATAGGAATTATTTAGGTAATGAAAGTAATTTTATTTATATTTATTTAAATTATATTTAAGTTATGGGGTGTTAGGGTTAGACTTAGGTTTTGGGGTTAATAACTTTAATATAGTAGCGGCGACGTTGGGGGCAGCAGATTAGGGGTTAATAAATGTAGGTAGGTGGCGTTGATGTTAGGGACGGCAGATTAGGGGTTAATAATATTTAACTAATGTGCGGGAGTTCGGCGGTTTAGGGGTTAATATATTTATTAAAGTCGCGGCGATGTCCGGTTCGGCAGATTAGGGGTTAAACATTTTATTTTAGTGTTTGCGATGTGGGTGGGCCTCGGTTTAGGGGTTAATAGGTAGTTTATGGGTGTTAGCGTACTTTTTAGCACTTTAGTTAAGAGTTTTATGCTACGGTGTTGTAGTGTAAACCTCTTAACTACTGACTTTAAAATGCGGTACCAGTCTTGACAGGAGAGGGTGTACCGCTCACTTTTTGTCAGACTTGTAATACCGGCGCTATGCAAGAACCATTGAAAAAATAGGATACGCAATTTACGTAAGTGGATTTGCGGTATTTTCAAGTCTGGCCAAAAAAGTGAGCGGTACACCTGTACCTTCAAGACTTGTAATACCAGCGGGCGTTAAAAAGCAGCGTTGGGACCGGCCAACGCTGCTTTTTAAGCCTAACGCAAGACTAGTAATCTAGCCGTAAGATTACAAAAAATAATTAACACTAAAATCACAAAAAAATAAAAAAACACTAAGATTACAAAAAAATAAACAAAATTATCAAAAATAAAAACAATTACCCCTAATTTAATAACTCTATAAAATTAAAAAAGCTTCCCTAAAATAAAAACACCTGATTTGAACAGCAAATAGGATTTCAGAAGCTCTCATCCTATTGGCTGATTTGAATTTGAAGAATCAAATCAGCCAATAGGAATGCAAGGTACGCCATTTCAAACAGCTACCTTGCATTCAACTTCAGTGTATGGCAGCGACCATATGAAGAGGACACTCCACGTAGGATGGGATCAGCTTCAAGGATGGCTCCATTCCACGCTGCTGGGATGAAGACAGAAGACGCCCCTGGGATGGATGAAGACTTTGTCGCCTGGATGGAAATGGATGTCTGGACTTCAGAAACCGTGAGTAGATCTTCTGGGGTTAGTGTTAGTTTTTTTTTAAAAAAAATTTGGGTGGATTTTTTGTTTAGATTAGGGCTTTAGGCTTTGTAAGAGCTAAATGCCCTTTTAAGGGCAATGCCCATATAAATGCCCCTTTAGGGGCAATGGGTAACTTAGGTTTTTTTTAGAGTTAGGTTTTTTATTTTGGGGGGTTGGTTGGGTGGTGGGTTTTACTGTTGGGGGGACTTTGTATTTTTTTACAGGTAAAATAACTGATTTCTTTTGGGCAGTGCAAGGCCCTTTTAAGGGTTATTAGTAGTTTATTGTAGGCTACGGAGTGTTTTTATTTTTGGGGGACTTTGTTTTTATTTATATAGGGCTATTAGATTAGGTGTAATTGTTTTTATTTTTGATAATTTTGTTTAATGTTTTTTGTAATCTTAGTGTTTTTTATTTTTCGTGATTTTAGTGTTAATTATTCATTGCAAACTTACGGCTAGATTCCGAGTTGTGCATTAGGTTAGAAAAGCAGCGTTAAGAGGTCCTAACGCTGCTTTTTAACGCCCACTGGTATTACGAGTCTTGAAGGTATAGGCTCACCACTCACTTTTTTGGCCAGACTTGAAAATACCGCAAATCCACTTATGTAAATTGTGTATCCTCTTTTTTCAATTGGACTTGCACAGCTCCAGTATTACGAGTCTGCCAAAAAGTGAGCAGTAGACCCTCTCTTGTCAAGACTGGTACCGGCATTTTAAAGTCAGTAGTTTTACACTACAACGTCGTAGCATAAAACTTAACTAAAGTGCTAAAAAGTACACTAACACCGATAAACTACCTATTAACCCCTAAACCGAGGCCCTCCCGCATCGCAAACACTAAAAAACATTTTTTAACCCCTAATCGCCGCCACTATAATAAATATATTAACCCCTAAACCGCCTCACTCCCGCCTCCCAAACATTAGTTAAATATTATTAACCCCTAATCTGCCGTCCCTAACATCGTCGCCACTATACTAAAGATATTAACCCCTAAATCTAAGTCTAACCCTACCCCCTAACTTAAATATAATTAAAAGAAATCACTATCATTAACTAAATTATTCCTATTTAAAACTAAATACTTACCGGGGGCGTGTCCGTACAGCGATCCAGAGCGGTCGCACTTCTCTAGAGCTCCGGCTGATAAGCTTTGTATCCGCCGATTATAAGCAACATCCAACAGTTTACCTACAGAAATTGAACTCTAAATCAATACTCTGCTCTTATTAGAGCCTAATAAGAAATTTGGGACTGTATTTTTGACGCCAGACCTCGGAATCGGACGTTAAGGGCCTGGAGCGGCGGCTCATCACAGGTGGCGCTTCCCCCTCGGTATTTTCCGAGGTACTCAGCCTTAACTGGATAACACTGAACCCGCTGGTATAGCTGACAGTGTGAAGACTTGCCTTTACACACGCAGAAGCTGTGAGAATGGAGGGGAGAATCCAGCTAACAAGGTGGGACATGTTCTTTGAGAGATTTGAGAATCTTATGCACTCTCTTATTCACAAAGCCCCATATGATCGACTGCTTCAGCTTTTGGATTCAGATCGGGACCCACATATACCTCACTTAGGGCTTCACCCTACCACATCCCCAAATTACGCAACAACACTACCTAATAAGACTTGGAGAGAAGACAAACATCAAACACTGCCGCTTCAGAAGAATCCATTATGGCAGCAACTGATGCACAAATCGGATCTTCCACTTACAACTAAACTAGCCACATCGGAACATGCTGATATATACATAGCGGGGCCTGTAGAGATCAGAGACCGCACTAGCCCAGCTTATCATGCACTATCTGTGGAGCGGCTGGCTCTGACAAACCCTGCGAGAGCAGCTGAACCGGCAAAGACGCAACAGAAAATGGAGGAAGGCATTAAAAGACCGACTCGGATTATAACAGCAAACAAGCTTTTAATGGAATCTCAGCTGGGATCCCCCACACCCTTACGATGGCGCCAACCCACCAACAGACCCAGGGGAACATCAACTCCGATGACAGCAATCCAACAACTATACATGGCTGAGACGGTGATGCGCACCTTATGTTTTCACAATACGTCTCATACTCTGGAGACTGGTTCTGCCGCCATCACCCTAGACGACCTTCTTGGCGCGAACAGCTCTCAACAGGAGGACTTCCATAGCATGGGCAGCAAGGTGCAGGCCTCACACTTTCCGACAGGGACATTGGCTGAGGTTAGCACAGGGAACATACCGAGTATGAACATTTTCATTAAGCCCTCGCATAGTAACGCACAAACTCACAGTACGATGTCGCCCCGCTCAAATAAAGAGCTAGCCAACACAAAGAACATTGCTTTGCAGCAGGTAAAACCTGGAGACTGATCACATGAACCATTGGCCCCCGCCAGGGGAATTATGCCGGTTTCTCCTAGAAATATTGCTTATGTTTGCCTTATTTTAGTGGTTATACTAAGTTCCCCGTTTAACTTTGTATTTATGTCTTTAATATTGCCATCAACAACTATCTAAGCCGTTTTGGTGTTTTACAAACACAGTAGGGGTCTTTGATACTTTATGACCGTGAATGCTGATAATTGTAAATATGTTTAAAATGAATACGCAGATGATGATTGAAAAACCCAACAGTTATATAAGCGTATAGACTGTAATGTTAGAATTTACTGTTAGCTTTAGAATCTCTGGATAATGCACAGTGGCACATAAGCAGTGGAGAGTCGCATACGTTGTTTCACCCTCATGGCCAGCGGCCGGGGCCTGAGAAGGGTGGACTGTAATTTGTTTACATATTAATCTCCAGGTTGAAAAGCAGCAGTATCTTATATTTGCTGGCACCATAGGGTGCAGATCCATAAAGATAGCATAGCAATAGACAAAATGATAATGTCTCAAACATATACAGCAGCATGTGTTATGCCCCTTGCAAATGCTGTCACAAGTAACTTATAAAATATAAAAAGGTATCTACAAGCAACCCAGTTTTAAGCAAGTTCAGTTTTGGCTTTTTCTTTTTTCCTTTCCCTTTATTCCTTACTCCCTATCCACACCCTTTACCCCTTGAATCGCACATGCCCAAATAGATTAAATAATGACTTATAAGAGGTACATATAGTTTAAAACTGGGCCTTGTAAGACATACACTGATGATAAGAGAGTAATCTAATATGTTGAAGCTGATATATTCAATGTACACCATGTGTCTTTCACAACTTTTATATTGAAGCACTACATTGTCAAGTTATATTGTATTATTCTCACTGACTATTCAGTTTATGATATGTATGTTCTTTTCTTTATCAATAAAGCTCTTTTGAAAATTAAAACTAAATACTTACCTATAAAATAAACCCTAAGATAGCTACAATATAACTAATAGTTACATTGTAGCTATCTTAGGGTTTATTTTTATTTTACAGACAAGTTTGTATTTATTTTAACTAGGTAGAATAGTTATTAAATAGTTATTAACTATTTAATAACTACCTTGCTAAAATGAATACAAAAGTACCTGTAAAATAAAACCTAACCTAAGTTACAATAACACCTAACTGTCAGGGTTTTTTCCCTGTTGTTTGCCATATGCTGCTGGCAGCCATTTTACTCACCTGTCTTCCTGACTCTGGTGCATTGTGGGGGATGCTGCTCATTTTCTACACTTCCTTTTATGGCCAGACTGGTGTGCATCATCCATGTGAGACAGGATGCAGTCTCAGAAATGTGATGTCATCACTTATTATTTAAAGGGCCTCTGTTCAGTATGCTTTGCCTTTGCGTTGTCTCAGACCTGTTTGTGAGAGTTCCTGTGTATTACATGGCTGCCTGACGTCCTTCCTGGTTCCTGATCCCTGGCTTGTTCCTGACTCTGCTGTTTTCCTTGTTCCTGATTCCGGCTCGTCTGACTATTCGCTTTGGCTCCTGACTCGGCTCGTCTGACTACCAGCTCTGGTTTTTACTCCTGGCTTGTTATTTGAGTCTTGTACTTTTATTATTTTTTGTTCTTAATAAAGGTGTAATTATTTTTGCACTTCTCGTCTCTGACATTACGCAAAGGCCATGAATCCTGATGGTGCTAATAATCCACCTTTACCTGCCATCATTTCCAGGATGGATGAACAGGATCACTGCTTGGATCAATTTGCACTAGTCAGAAAATGTCGTTAGACAGGAGCGCTATAGCTAAAGGTGTAAGAAAATAGTGAGATATAGTGTTACTAATTTAGTAAAGAAACTTGTAAATATATTAATTTATAAGATGTACTAAGATGTGTAAATTCACAAAATACAACTGTGAAAGGAAATGTGACAATTGTGTTAATTACTTAGTGAAAAAGTGATTTGTGCATACTTGGCAAAAATACAATATAGTATAAATAATTCAATGTTAATTAATAAATAAGTGACAAACTTTGTATAATTAGCAAGGCTCTGCCACTTTGTCACTTATTTATTAATTAACATTGAATTATTTATACTATATTGTATTTTTGCCAAGTATGCACAAATCACTTTTTCACTAAGTAATTAACACCATTGTCACATTTCCTTTCACAGTTGTATTTTGTGAATTTACACATCTTAGTACATCTTGTAAATTAATATATTTACAAATTTCTTTACTAAATTAGTAACACTATATCTCACTATTTTCTTACACCTTTAGCTATAGCGCTCCTGTCTAACGACATTTTCTGACTATTTTAAACACCTATGATAGGGACTCTTAGGTACTTCAGGAGTTTGGTGATTTTACCCTGCGCTCATTAATTCATACCTTTTGTATCAATTTGCACTAGCCCTGCAAACCCTGCTGACTCGCACTGCACATTTGGACCAAAGTATCCCGCAAGTTATGGCTGCTCCTGTTTCCTCTGCTGCACCGATGCCTACCAGGAGCATGTCCAGTTCTGCACCTCTACCTCAGCAATTTGGAGGCGATCCTATTCAGTGCAGAGGGTTTTTGAACCAGGTGGGCATTTACTTTGAGATGTTACCTCAGGCGTTTCCCTCTGACAGAGCTAAGGTGGGATTTCTCATCTCGTTACTCTCTGACACAGCTCTTGCCTGGGCTAATCCCTTGTGGGAGACTAATAAACCTGTGATTTCAAATTACCCTGAATTTGTGGCCTCCTTTCAAAGGGTATTTGATGTTCCGGCTCGCTCCTCCTCTGCTGCTAAATGACTCATGTCCATTCAGCAAGGTACAAAATCTGTTGCTCAGTATGCTATTGAGTTCCGTACGCTTGCCACAGAGGTAGGTTGGAACAATGAAGCCCTTGTTGCCGCCTTCTTTCATGGGTTCTCTGATGCGATTAAAGACGAAGTTGCTGCCAGAGATTTACCAGAGGATCTTGAGGCATTGGTGTCTTTTTTTATCCTAATTGACATCAGACTCAGAGAGAGACCCTCTTTCAAGGAGCGCTTGTGGAAGCCTCCTGTTCCGTTGTCTCCTATGTGTTCGTTCCCACCCATGCCTCCCTCTCCTCCATTGCCTCCTGGTCCTGATTCACCAGGTACTGCTGAGCCAATGCAGTTGGAATTCACGTGTCTCTCCGCGGCAGAGAGGGCCTTTAGGAGGAGGGAGGGGCTCTGACTCTATTGTGGGTTACAGGGCCACCTTTTGAAGTCTTGTCCTATATGGCCGGGAAACGCTCACACCTAAGGTCCTGTCGGGGGCAGACCTTGGGTGGTTTATCCTCGTCCCCGGAACCGCTTAAGGAGAAACCTTTTGCCATAGTTGTCCTTTCCTGGGTGGACTCCTCCATAGTCACTCAGGCTCTTGTTGACTCTGCAACAGCACTCCATTTCTGTTTTGCCTCGGTCCGTTCCGCTTGCTATTGAGGCCTTTGATGGCAGGCCCCTTCAGCCTGCACTTGTTACTCACGAAATTGCTCCATTGTCCATGGCTGTTGGGGCTCTCCATTTTGAAACCCTCCAGTTCCAGGTGATAAACTCTCCGCATTTTCCAGTTGTTCTGGGTTATCCCTGGCTCCAAAAGCACAATCCCAGTCTTGACTGGTGCAGGTCCGAAATTTTGTCATGGTCCCCGCAATGTATTTCCACTTGTCTTCGGAAACCAGTTAAAGTCTTGTGCACTTCTTCGGTATCTCAATTGCCAGAGGAGTACCGAGAGTTCCTAGACGTGTTTGACAAGGTGCGTGCCGTTACGTTGCCTCCTCACCGGTCTTACGATTGTGCCATAGACTTGCAACCCGGAGCCATTCCTCCTCGGGGCTGGGTGCACCCTCTGTCTGTTGCAGAGAATTGTGCTATGGAGGAGTATGTTGCCGATGCTCTGTCGCGGGGAATCATCCGCAAATCCTGCTCTCCTGCAGGGGCTGGGTTCTTCTTTGTGAAGAAAAAGGATGGCAAGTTAAGACCATGTATCGATTATAGGGGTTTTAATCGTCTTACCATTAAGAATGCTTACCCTATTCCGCTCATTACGGAACTCTTTGACCACCTCAAGGGAGCTAAGGTCTTTACTAAACTTGATTTGAGAGGAGCGTACAATCTCGTTAGGATTAAGGAGGGTCACAAATGGAAAACAGCATTTAACACAAGGAGCATTATGAGTATCTTGTAATGCCCTTTGGCCTATGTAATGCTCCTGCTGTTTTTCAGGAATTTATTTATGATGTCCTACGAGATATGTTGCAACAGTGTGTTGTGGTATACTTAGATGACATCCTCATACACTCACCCACATTTGAGGCTCATCGTTCTGATGTTTCACAGGTTCTTCAGAGACTACGTGAGAACGGCCTGTTTTGTAAACTCGAGAAATGTGAGTTCCATCAGACTCAAGTAACCTTCCTAGGTTATGTTATCTCCATTGCAGGGTTCTCCATGGATCCTGACAAGTTATCTGCAGTTCTGCAGTGGCCTCGCCCAGTTGGTCTTCAGTCTATTCAACGTTTTTTGAGGTTCGCCAATTACTCTAGAAAGTTTATTAAAAACTTTTCTTCCTTGGTTAACCTATCACAGACATGACCCGTAAAGAGAATGATCCACTCCATTGGTCACCTACTGCCATTAAGGCCTTTGATAGTCTTTAGACTGCCTTTGCTGCCGCTCCAGTTCTGGCTGATCCTAACCCTGTCCTGCCTTTCGTTCTTGAGGTCGATGCTTCTGAGATTGGAGTAGGTGCCCTCTTGTCTCAACGTCCTACGCCTGACTGTTCCTTGCATCCGTGTGGTTTCTTCTCTAAGAAATTGTCTCCAGCGGAGTGCAATTATGAAATTGGATACAGGGAATTACTGGCCATAATCAGGGCCACCATCAGGGGGTGACAGGGGTGACTACTGTCAGGGGCCCAATGAGCCAGGGGGGCCCCATGAGTCAAGAACTAAAAAAAAAAAATATATATATTTTTTTTAAATTTTGGCAGCCACTACAGCAGAGTGCTAATTGAGCATGGGAAATGTTATTACAAGGAGTAAAGTATTAGCATTTGAGAGGATTTCTTAGTGTGCACTAAACCACTATGCGCAGTGTGAGACAGACTTGGCACTTTGTACAGTGTGTGCCTGAGTTAGACGGCAGATCACTTTCATTTGCAGAGGAGGTAGGACTTACTTAGCAAATGTTTTTTATTTATTTGTGCAATTTTGGATTGTAACTTCAGTGTGGTAGTAGTTGTTTGGTGGGGCTAGGGGTCCATAAAAACACATTTTTTTTAGCAGCAGTGTATTTATGATTATTTGACAATGCTGTAGAAATTCTATATTTAAAACCATGCAGAAATGTTTCCTCCTCAATACACAAATGGTAGATGCCCTTTTGGCAGATATACATTATATATATATATATATATAACATTCCAGTTTACTGCCCCTTTATGCAAGGACTTTCTAGATGCAAGGAGGCATTTTATCTAAGATTTTTACATCTGCATAAAATGTTATACTCTTAGACTAAGATTGCTCAGTGTTTGAAATGAGACAGGTTAACTTAAAACTGTTCAGTTTACACTACAGACGACTTAATTTTGAAATACATACCAACAAGCCTAAATCCTGCATTTAACCAGATCTAATGGTATGAGTACCACAGCTTATGGTCCCACCAAGACCATATAGAGTACAGCATTTTCAAAATCCATAAGTACAGCTGACAGCTGGGAAATTTTGTACACTATATTTGAAGTGGTGCTCTTGGTTGGGGAAAATGGGGACAAAACAAACAAAAAAACATATGTCAACCTTTTAAAGGTACTTTTCTTCATCTATCCATCTACCCAGCTCATTAATGTACCATTTTGAATTCACAGAATTATTTTTGTTTGCACATTTACAAATATGATTCTTTAAAAAGGGATCTCTTAATTTCTAAAAAAAAAAATTATCATGCATGTCACACACTGTTGATTTAGGTGATGCAAGGTGCATAAATGTTTCCTCCTGTGAGTGTTTCTGTGGGTGTCTGTGTTTATGTCTTTGTGCTTTGGTTTTTGTCTCTATGAGTGTGTATGTATTTTTTATCTGTGGGTCTCTCTGTGGGGGTGGGGGTGTATGTCTTTGAGCTTTTTCTTTGGGTGTCTCTGTGAGGGTGTGTGTATTTTCTCTGGATGCCTCTGTGAGGGTGGGTGTGTATGTCTGTGTTTTCTGTGGATGTCTCTGTGAGGGTGTGTGTGGGTATGTATGTATGTCTGTGTTCTCTGTGGATGTCTCTGTGAGGGTGTGTGTTTTATGTGGGTGTCTCTGTGAGGGTGTGTGCATGTCTTTTTGTGTTTTCTGTTGATGTCTCAGTGAGAGTGTGTGTGTGTATGTATGTCTTTCTGTGTTTTTTATGTGGTTGTCTCTCTGTGTGTGTATGTCTTTCTGTGTTTTCTGTGGGTGTCTCTGTTTGTGGGTGTATGTCTTTGTGTGTTTTCTGAGGCTGTCTCTGTTGGTGTTTCCTTGGGTGTATGTGCAAGTTTGATTTTATGTGTGTGTGTCCATTGTCTGTTCCTTTTTAGGACATTTTGACCTTACTACTAATTATTCACATCTTTCTACAGACTTTGAGACTAACAAGACCTTTCCGAAAGTAACCAATCCACCATTTAACCTTTAAATTATTGTTTAGGCAGTTCAGGGCCCTTCCTTTCAGCCACTGCATGCTGTTGTCATAATTTAGTTGTCATCTTCCTTTACAAAAAGATAATCAGAACTCCATATTTTGTTTTCTAAATCTCCTTTTTTTTGTTTAACAAAACAATAGTTTACCTCATTACTTGTCAGGTCAATGTAAACAAGTGCTAAGTGTCTGTTTGGGTGTCTGTGTGTGTTTCTTTGCGTGTCTGCTAGAGTGTCTATATGTGAATCCTTATGTGTGAGTGTGTGTGTGTGTGTTTCAGTGTATGAGTGTGAATGTGTGTGTGTATGTTACTACCTTTACAATATTTCCAAGTTTAAAGGGACACTGAACCCAATTTTTTTCTTTTGTGATTCAGATAGAGCATGACATTTAAAGCAACTTTCTAATTTACTCCTATTATCAAATTTTCTTCATTCTCTTGGTATTTTTATTTGAAAAGCAAGAATGTAAGTTTAGATGCCAGCCCATTTTTGGTGAACAACCTGGGTTATCCTTGCTGATTGGTGGATAAATTCATCCACCAATAAAAAAGTGCTATCCAAAGTTCTGAACCCCAAAAAAAGCTTAGATGCATTCTTTTCTTTTAAAGATAGCAAGAGAACAAAGAAAAATTGATAATAGGAGTAAATTAGAAAGTTGCTTAAAATTGCATGCTCTATCTGAATCACAAAAGAAAAAAATTGGGTTCAGTGTCCCTTTAAATAGACAATTAAGAATAAAGTGCATATACGTTTTAGTCACTTGGTCAAAAATTGCACACGTCAAAGGAGGGGGGGGGGGGGCCCTGATCAATGGATGAGTCAGGGGCCCCGAAATTCCTAGTGGCAGCCCTGGCCATAATTTTGGCACTCAAGGAAGGGAGGCATCTTCTCGAGGGTACTAGCGTGCCAGTGCTTATTCTTACTGACCACAAGAATTTAACTTATCTATCTGAAGCAAAACGTTTGTTGCCCTGACAGGCCAGATGGGCGCTATTTTTGTCTCGGTTTAATTATGTGGTCTCCTACCAGCCTGGTAGTAAGAATTTTAGGGCTGATGCGCTCTCTCGACAATTTTCGCCTCTGTCCAAGGAGGAGTCTGTACCTACTCCTGTTATACCTCCTGACCATATTTTTGCTACCATACGTACTAATTTGACTTCTCCCTTGGGGGAGGAGATACTGGCTGCACAAACCAATGCACCTCCTGAGTGTTTTGTTCCTGAGAATCTTCTAACTAAACTTTTGCACACTTACCACTATCCTAAACCCGCAGGTCACCTAGGCAAGAACCAAATGATTTGGTCTGTCACTCGACAATTCTGGTGGCCAGGTCTTCGTTCTGATATTGCTGCGTATGTTGCCTCCTGCTCAGTTTGTGCACAGAATAAGACTCCTCGACATCTTCCTGTGGGTCTTCTTCAACCTATTGCTAATGGTGAGCGTCCTTGGACACATCTTTCCATGGACTTTATTGTCGAGCTCCCTGTTTCCAATGGCAATACTGTTATCCTTATGGTGGTTGACCGTTTTTCTAAAATGTCACATTGCATTCCCTTGATGAAGCTGCCTACCGCTCAGAAGCTTGCGTCGATTTTTGCCCGGGAGGTCTTCCGTTTACATGGGTTACCCAAGGAGATAGTGTAGGACCAGGGTAGCCAGTTTGTCTCCAGATTTTGGCGTTCCTTTTGTGCTCAAATGGGGATCCAGCTTTCCTTCTCCTCTGTATATCACCCTCAATCCAATGGAGCTGCGGAACGGTCTAATCAAGCTCTGGAACAGTTGCTCCATTGCTATGTCTCAGATCACCACAAAAATTGGTCTGAACTGTTACCTTGGGCAGAGTTTGCTCATAATAGTGCTATTAATGCTTCCTCCAAGTTATCCCCGTTCATGGCGAATTATGGGTTTCAACCATCCTTGTTGCCCGATTCATTCATGTCTCAGGGTATTCCGGCTTTGGAGGAGCATCTCCGGCAACTCCGTTCCACGTGGGTGCAGATTCAGGATTGCCTTCATCATTCTATGCAGCGCCAAAAGTTCCAGGCTGTTCGTAGGCGCCTGCCCGCACCTTCCTACCAGGTTGGTGAGAGAGTTTGGCTGTCCTCCTGCAACTTGAACCTTCGTGTGCCTTCCAATAAATTGGCTCCCCGTTATGTTGGTCCTTTTTGAATACTCCAACTGGTTAATCCTGTGGCCTATGCTCTTGACCTTCCTCCTGCAATGCGCATCTCCAATGTTTTTCATGTCTCCCTCTTGAAACCATTGGTTTGTGATTGGTTTACCACTGTGTTGCTTTGTCCCCATCCTATCTTTGTTGCAATCAGCCAATAGGATTGAGCTTGCATTCTATTGGCTGATTTTAACAACAGATTTACCAGAGAAGGTTTAGTGCAGTCAACATCCCTTTAGCATGCCCTATACTATCAATGAAAATTGGAACCGCGCTATACATTTATGGGTTTGCGATTGAGCAAAAGTCAAAATAGTGCTAAAAGAATTAGTGCAACCTGAGACCTGAAGTATAGTGTTAAGGCTACAAAAAAAGTTTCACAAATATAAGTAAATCATATTAAAATAAAGTATTACACTCATATGTATACACATTTAATATAAAATATGTTTAATATTAAAAATAAATTATAAAAAGGGTTTAAAAAATATGGTATTAGAGAGTCAGAGTCCTGTAGTGGGCCTAACAGCTCCTTGAATAAGCCCAATAGTTATTCCGGTAGATCTCCTGTGCCCACATCATCTGGGATTCCTCTTATCCTTACATTATTGCGGCAGGATCTAGCTTTGATATCCGCCATTTTGGTCTCCAAATCTGAAATAGTTTCCGCCAGAGTTTGGGCATAAGAAAGCAGATTGGCCTGGTCCACCGCCATATCCTCCTGCTTTCTTTTGATAGTGTCAGTTCTCTTACCCAGAGTGTTCATGTCTCTTCTGAGCTCTGCTACAGAACTTTGTATTTCGCTCTTAAGCGAGGTGTAATGGTTATCAATCTTGTTAGACAGGGCTCTAATGGATTCAAGAACCTGGGAATCATTACTAGATGATCTATTTGGCCCAGAAGGCTCTAAGTCTTGAGAGCATCTAGTGGAGAGAAGCGACTCCCTCGAATCTCTACCTGTCGAATTGGACCTTACTGTTGAAATGGTCTGCAACCATGCATTTGGGCATATCTAGTTGTTTCTGCTTTTTCTTGTTTGAATGCACCATTATTGAAACAATAGCTGGTCAGAGTGCCAAATATAGCTGCTGTCAGAGGTGGGGAGCTTATGTCTTACTTCAGCCTAGTCTTTCTACACAGGCTCTTCAATGAATAGTTTGGTGCCCCTAACCCTCAGGTCCCCTCACCCAGAGTGGTTTGTTTACATTTTACAGCTGTATGAAGCATGCATTGTGGAGGAATAGATGATGTTTAAGCTGAGATATAAGGAATCTGAGAGCTTGTTATATATCAAGGACAATTATCAGGCAGATGTGGAAATAGTCTGAATAAAACTCTACTGTTTGCCAGTAGCACTATTCCCCATGGAAGGTGTCTGTACTAGACAATGATGGAAAAAGGTATGTGGGATATGACCCACTGACACCAAGTTTGGCAGGAAATGGAGGAGATAGTGCTTGCTTTGAAAGGGGTAGCTTGGACTCCTCACAAGAGAATTAAATTGTCAGTGCTATCCTGTAGCATGTATATTGATGTATTTACTGATTGTGGGCAAAGTTTAACGGGCCTGTTTCCACTGCCAGCACACACTCTGTCACTCTGCTATCTATATGATTGCGTTCCACTCAGCAGTAGTAATGATCAAATGGGGTGTTATTATTATATTAGCTGGAGTTATCCGGAGGCTAGCTACCAAGGCAATAATTACAGATAGTGTCACTATTGCAGTCAAATCTCTCACCTTTGACTGACGTGTGATGCTGCCGGTTTCCCTTCCAAGATGGAGGATATTTGCACCAAAAGTCAAAGCACCATTGTAGCTGGCAAAGAAATGTGAATATGTCACCTTTCTGATGTCTGTCAGTAGGCTTCCACTGCCACTCACCTCTGTTGTGCTCTCTGAAGGTTATTATGTGCTGTGCAGTGATCCGTCTCAGGTCTTTGCCGGGCGGCCCTCTCTGGGTCTGATGTGGGTGGCGGGATCCGTCAATGCTTGTTCCGATGCTCTAGTCACAATGTCTGTGAGAAGCGATGAGCCATCAGCGAGCCTCCGGAATAAGCACCCTCACCAAAGCTTCAGAGTGGCTGTGAGTATGACCGTTAGCTGTATGACAGGGTTCCCTAACTTGCCCGCTCTGGGAAGCTGCCTCTCACAAATTCAGGTGTCAGCAATGCTGCTCCAGTTATAGATTCACCGCAAGGCCAAGCACTAGGTCTCTGAGGTCCAGCTGAGGACCCCCCCCGGTATTATAACACTCTTGCTCCCCTTATGCTAGGGTATTATCTCCCAAGACTGTCCTATTTATCAAATCGATATCAAGAGCTCTTGAATAACGCATCTGCTCTTAATAACACACAGAGCACTGAGACACTGGGGCATATGTATCAAGCTCCGAATGGAGCTTGATGCCCTGTGTTTCTGGCGAGCCTGCAGGCTTGCCAGAAACAGCAGTTATGAAGCAGCGGTCACAAAGACCGCTGCTCCATAACCTGTCCGCCTGCTCTGAGCAGGTGGACAGACATCGCCAGAAATCAACCCGATCGAGTACGATCGGGTTGATTGACACCCCCCTGCTGGCGGCCGATTTGGCCGCGAGTCTGCAGGGGGCAGCGTTGCACCAGCAGCTCTTGTGAGCTGCTGGTGCAATGCTGAATACGGCGAGCGTATTGCTCGCCGTATTCAGCGAGGTCTGGCGGACCTGATCTGCAGTGTCAGATCAGGTCCGCCAGACCTATATAACTAGAGGCCCAAGAGCGATTGCTTCAGATATCCCAAGAGACGTAATTATAAGATTACATTATTATACATTTAAAGAACACCTGGTGAGAGCTGCCTTCACTAACAAATCTCTGTCAGACAGATACAAAGATGTTCAGCTATTCCCGAACATGTCTGCTCACACATTAGCTAAAAGAAGGTCATTTTTACCGGTTACTCAAAGCCTTAGAAAAGCCAGTATCAAGTATAGGTGGGGTGGGTGAAGTTATTCTTCCAGCATGATAGCAAGAACTACATCATCTCCAGTCTGGATCAAGGACTACAATTGCTAATATCTCTGGACATGGCTGCTGGATCCACAAGTGGCGCCACAGGAGGTTTGAGGAGCTCTGCGTCTGAGTGGCAAACTTTACCTAAAAGACAGAATGTACAACTTGGCAGGAAGACCCTGGCTGCTTCTGGGGAGTGGACTGACAACATTTCATAACAAGGCTCTTATAACTAGGGAGCAAATTGCCCTCATCTAAATCGCTTCCTCACAACACCTGCCGGTAGCCTAGTTAGTGCTCTTGAGCACACATACATAGGCCATACCCTACACATTGTTTTGTTGCCTTCCTACATTGTAGCTTAATTGATGGCCTAGTCTCTCCACTGGGACAGCTTCAATGTCATTGGAGCGCAATTGGTGAACTAGTTCTCTTTATATTTTGTTTCTAAGGGTTTTTAAAATAGCAGGCTCAATATATCAGCTAGACACTGCATAGGATGATGTTGAATTCTTTTTCAGCCTCTTTAACTGTTTCATTAATTCTTACAAGATAAGGTGATCCAAAATGTTTTCACATATTATCTGGCCTATTCTTGTTGTTTCCTACTTGTTTGCTGGTTTTCTCATTTTCACTTTCCTGCATTTAGGAGCTGAATACTTAGTTCTCAAGCTAAATTTCCTTAATTAAATATATTCAGCTTGCAGCAAACTTTAACATAACTCCCTTCTACTCACCCCCCCCCCCATAATCACTAGTTGTTTGGCTCTTAACAATTGTTGTAATCCTTTAATTTCTAGAAGATAGCAGATTTATATAGCATACTGCCATTGTTCGATCACATTAGCTTTACCTGATCGGGACCAAATTCAGACCCCATTTATCTGGTAAACCCCCACTTTCTTTTATTTCTCCCCCTGTTGTTTTTACAACCATGTCTAACCTCTGCTTTATGTCTCACAACATTCAAGGTTTAAATTCTCCCACCTAGAGAAGTCTCCTCCTTAATAAACTCAGGAAAAACAGAATAGAGGTAGCATTTATCCATGAGACTCATTGGTTGAGCGCTCATGGTAAGTCTCACAATATTTGTAGCTATTCAAATATCTTTGGGGCATCCTACCAGACTAAATCTAGGGGGGAGGCAATATTGATAGGAAACTCAGTGAGTCTCGAAATTTTAAACATCGAACGTGATGTTCAAGCCAGATATATCATACTAATATGCAAGCTTAATAATTCTTTACTAACATTGGTTAATGTATACGCTCCCAACAGAGGCCAGATATGTTTCTTAAGAAAATTACTGAAACATGTGTCCACTTTCAGACAGGGCAAACTGTTTATAGGAGGAGATTTTAATGTGACCTGGGACCCTGACATATAAAGACTTTAACCCTCTTCTGCGAAAAGAGAGGGATCAGAGAAGTCTCTTTCCCGAGCTTTTCAGAGGTAAATGTGTCAACACCAGCTTTATGATGTGTGGAGAGCCCTAAACCTGACTGAGAGGGATTACACTTTTTATTCTAATCCCCATAGATCATATTCAAGAATAGATACTTTCTTTTTGACTTCTAGAATTCTAGATAAGGCAACAAAGTCTAAGATATCTCATGTGACATGGTTTGACCATCATGCAGTCATTTTAGAGTTAGGACCTATACAAGTTAAGGAGGGGTTCCACTGGAGATTACCAGATTGGTTAATTAACATGCCCCAAAGTCAACAAGTTACCTCTGAAGTTATCATTGACTTTTTGAAGCTTAACAATGATGGCCAAGCTTCAGTACAGACCTTGTGGGCGACTATGAAGGCTTATATGAGAGGCCATTTAATAAAATAGGCCGTCATTAACAAAACCATTAACGAAACCAACTCTCTCAGCACTATAATACATCCATTAACGACCAAATACTAGAGACCAAAAAGAGAATTCAAAACATAGAATTGATGAGAGTGCAGCGTACCCTGGAAAAATTCTGGCAAATATTCTATTATAGCAATAATAAACCCACTACATTTTTAGCCAACAAGCTCCGGAATAGAACAGCCCAATGCATGATTACAGCCATTAAAAAAGACACCAAAGGGTTGACCTTCCCTAAGGATATAGATCAGGCTTTCTGCCAATACTATAAAACCCTTTATAACTTGAATTTACAGTTTGGTACTTCAGAACATACTTCTCAAGGCATTCAGAAGTTCTTCAAAACCATCCATTTACCAGTTCCATCTAAAGAATGCACTGAGAACCTTAAGGCCCCCATTCTACTTTCGGAAATAGAAGAAGTTATTAAACACCTGAGACTAGGGAAGGCGTCTGGCCCAGATGGGTACTCAGGGTGTGCTTTAGAGTATACCTGGTCCCCATTTTACACTGTCTATTTAACGAAGTTGTGAAGTCGGGCAAATTCGCCCCAGAATTTTTGGAGGCCACTATAGTAACGTTATTGAGACCGGATAAAGATCCACATCAGATATATAAAATACATCTTCTTTATGCTAGAGGGAGTGCGGTCAGTTAGGGACATGGATTTATTTCTGGTGGAAATGCCCCAAGATCAGACCCTTTTGGAGGGCGTAATTTGCACTCCTAGGAGACCTACAATACAATTTGCAATGAGCTCCAGAGGTAGGTTTATTGCATCTCCAATTTCCAAAGATGCCCCTAGCCAGGAAAGCTTTTCTTATATACTTCTTATCAGCGGCCAAATTAGTTATAGCTAGGGAGTGGAAGCAAATATACCCACCAATCCTTCAAAAGGTTATTGACGTCGTCCTCACCAAATACATTAGAAAAATGGAGAAGTACGTCTTTGGTATAATGAATAGGGGAATCCTTTATCAGCAGATATGGGAACAATGGGCAGAACTTTTCACAGATTAAATGTTCCAAACTAACTACCCTCCCCCCTTTCCACCCCCTCTTTTTTTTTTTTTTTTCAGGCCCCAAATTAGTTGGGATAAACTTTTTGGGTACTTAACTACTGGTGTACTGGTCCCTGTCATGGTTTAGTATTTCTTATGAATAAGTATGCAGTGACATAGATGTGCTGTAGTCACATAGATGCATGTGCCAATATTTACAACTCGCAATCATTCCCAAAATTTGACACTTAGGTTGCGGTTAAAGTAATTTCTACTGATAATATAATTCTAATCAGACAAAATACATTTCATGGGAGTTCCAAAAATTATCTATTCTATTTATTTTATTGTATTACATTTATCTTATTTTATTTTAGAAAATAAGGTATCATTTGGTCTTGAACATGTGGGGTTGGTAGACCATCCCCTACGTTTTCACGCCTAACAGTACCAGCTGGCGGTCATGATATGTGTAAAAGTGTATTTCTGTACTGTATATCATTTGTCATTATGTTTCATGGACTTTGTTATTCGCAATACCTTTAAAAAAAACGTTTTTGAATAAAAAAAAATATATGGTATGTGTCAAGGTTTGATTGGGAAGGGCTCAAAAGTAGATAAATATATGTCTAAATATTTGTATGTGCATATGTATACATGTGCATGTATGTGTTTACAAATATGTGCTTACATACAAACATATATACACTGTGACAAGGAGAGAGGAGTGTAAATTAGCAGGAGACTGGATAGGTCCCTTTTCGCTGCTACTAAAGTGTTACTTTGATAGCAGCTCATCACAGCTGATACTTATTAGGTCAGATTGAGCCTTTATATGCAGCTCTGGTCTCATTGTGCAGGCTTACTTGAGAGAATGAGGAACTGAGATGTTTCTGTCTATTTGAGCTGAGTAAATGTACAAATAAAGGTGTGGCACAGAATCTGAAAGAGATCAAGGACGTTAAACTGCGGAGAATGTTCCCTGTGAGCTGCACATTATTACCAGTAGACTGACAACAAGGAAAGGCAGTGCTCAGGATTCCACTCACTCCAAACGGAAATGTTTGCACAGTCAAATCAGCCGCCTTCACGCTGACTAAATCCAGGCATAACACGCTCACAGCTCACTGCTTGACTGGTCTCCTGCTGATGAAGTCATCATCCGGTGCCACTCCTGAGCGCTCCATCAAACGCCCTTCCCCAACAATACACCAAACAACAAAAGAAGGTACCCGGTCTCCAACAATCACAGGACACTTGGAACAGGACGAGGACACTCGCATCCAGTATTTATGTCTTCTTTACACAGTCTTGGGGGTCTCCAGGTCTGATGTTATAAGTGTATTTATGTCTTCTTTATATGTAAAAGTGGTCATTGACAAAGTACAAAGTACAGTATGTTTATACGAAACATGTTTGACCAAGCCTGACTGACCATGTTCTTGGATGTGATGTGTATTTTACCCTCTGATGTCCAATAAACTACTATTGCCTTTACTGGATGCGATTGTCCTGGTCCTGTTCCAAGTGTCCTGTGATTGTTGGAGACCGGGTGCCTTCTTTTGTTGTTTGGTGTATTATTACCAGTAGCTTTGGGTGAGAATAGGCAAATGAACCATTGCTACAGCATGCAAGGAGCAGTGTAGTAGAGGTAAGTGGGGAACCTGTAGAGGGTCAAACAAAAAGTGCATACCCCTAATTTTATGTTTAAAAATGTTCTATACCATGTAACATCAGAGCAAGGACAAGAGATAGAACACCTAATTGTTCCTTGTGTTGTGTTTCCTGCCCAGAATGCCAACTGGCATCCTCAAAACCCAAATTTAGGGTCCCACTTATACCTCTCCCAATTATGGATGTACCATTTGATAGGCGCGGCATGGACTTTGTGGGCCCATAAGAGAAATCATCTTGTAGTCACCAATATATTCTTGTGAACCCTGAAGCCATTCAGCTATGTAAGGATAATGCTAAAAATAAAGCAAAATAATAGGTACTAATAAGAATAGGTATAAGTATTTTCATGGGTAGGCATCCCAAAGGAGATCTTAACTGACCAGGGTACTCCTTTTGTTTCCCATCTCATGAATGAGTTATGCCAATTAGTCAAAATAAGGGATTTAAAAAAGTATACCACCCACAGACAGATGTTAAGGAAGGTTGCACGTAGAGATGTGAAGGATTGGGATCAACTTCTTCCTTACTTGTTGTTTGGCATCTGTTAAATTTGCCAGAACTTGTTTCAACTTGTTTCTCTCCATTTGACCGCTTATATGGCCGACATCTGCATGATATGTTGGACATACTTAAGGAAACGGGAGGCATAAAGAAGGAGTCCCAGGCACTAATGTGGTCTAGCATATAGAGAAAATGCAGAAGGTCTCAAGTTGTTCACCTGGTTTGTCAGTATATGGAAAAAGTTCAAGGTGCCCAAAAACTTTATTTTGATCAGAGTGCTACTGTAAGGCAATTACAGAGGGTCACAAATGCAGGTATGAAGACAACACCTGTATCACATGGAGGAGGCTAACCAAGCTCCAAATCACTGTATATTGAATAAAAGTCCTCCAGCTTCTTCCATTAAAATTACCTTTATTATACAAACATTGGTCCAAAGATTTACAGCAACGTTTCGAGCTGAAGTCAGCATGATGAAGGGTTGAGATCAGTCCGGAACGTTGCTGTAAATCTTTGAACCCTTGTTTGTATAATAACAGTCATTTTAATGGAAGAAGATGGGCTTTAATTCAATTTAAACAGGGTGACAGAGTAATGGTTTTGGTTCCTAAAGCTGAGAGCAAGCTTTTGGCTTGTTGGCAAGAACCTTATGACATTTTCGAGAAGATAAGCGCTGTGAATTACAGAGTTAATCAGCCTTACCATCGTAGAAAAGAGCAAGTCATCCATGTAAATCTTTTAAACCATGGAGGGATAAGGGAAGCATTTATAGCCCAGTTTGATAATACCGGGGATGGGCATCAGTTCTCAGAATAGGCAGTGCACCTACTATTGCCTTTACTGGATACGATTGTCCTGGTCCTGTCCCAAGTGTCCTGTGATTGTTGGAGACCGGGTGCCTTCTTTTGTTGTTTGGTGTATTATTACCAGTAGCTTTGGGTGAGAATAGGCAAATGAACCATTGCTACAGAATGCAAGGAGCAGTGTAGTAGAGGTAAGTGGGGAACCTGTAGAGGGTCAAACAAAAAGTGCATACCCCTAATTTTATGTTTAAAAATGTTCTATACCATGTAACATCAGAGCAAGGACAAGAGATAGAACACCTAGTTGTTCCTTCCTCTCATACTAAGGAGGTATTAGATTTTCCCATTCACACCTTCTAGGTGGACATTTTGGTGGAAAAAAACTCAAGAAAGGAGGAGGTTCTTTTGGCCAGGGGTTTATGAAGAAATAAAGAGATATTGTGTTTCCTGCCCAGAATGCCAACTGGCATCCTCAAAATCCAAATTTAGGGTCCCACTTATACCTCTCCCAATTATGGATGTACCATTTGATAGGCGCGGCATGGACTTTGTGGGCCCATAAGAGAAATCATCTTGTAGTCACCAATATATTCTTGTGAACCCTGAAGCCATTCAGCTATGTAAGGATAATGCTAAAAATAAAGCAAAATAATAGGTACTAATAAGAATAGGTATAAGTATTTTCATGGGTAGGCATCCCAAAGGAGATCTTAACTGACCAGGGTACTCCTTTTGTTTCCCATCTCATGAATGAGTTATGCCAATTAGTCAAAATAAGGGATTTAAAAAAGTATACCACCCACAGACAGATGTTAAGGAAGGTTGCACGTAGAGATGTGAAGGATTGGGATCAACTTCTTCCTTACTTGTTGTTTGGCATCTGTTAAATTTGCCAGAACTTGTTTCAACTTGTTTCTCTCCATTTGACCGCTTATATGGCCGACATCTGCATGATATGTTGGACATACTTAAGGAAACGGGAGGCATAAAGAAGGAGTCCCAGGCACTAATGTGGTCTAGCATATAGAGAAAATGCAGAAGGTCTCAAGTTGTTCACCTGGTTTGTCAGTATATGGAAAAAGTTCAAGGTGCCCAAAAACTTTATTTTGATCAGAGTGCTACTGTAAGGCAATTACAGAGGGTCACAAATGCAGGTATGAAGACAACACCTGTATCACATGGAGGAGGCTAACCAAGCTCCAAATCACTGTATATTGAATAAAAGTCCTCCAGCTTCTTCCATTAAAATTAACTTTATTATACAAACATTGGTCCAAAGATTTACAGCAACGTTTCGAGCTGATGTCAGCATGATGAAGGGTTGAGATCAGTCCGGAACGTTGCTGTAAATCTTTGAACCCTTGTTTGTATAATAACAGTCATTTTAATGGAAGAAGATGGGCTTTAATTCAATTTAAACAGGGTGACAGAGTAATGGTTTTGGTTCCTAAAGCTGAGAGCAAGCTTTTGGCTTGTTGGCAAGAACCTTATGACATTTTCGAGACGATAAGCGCTGTGAATTACAGAGTTAATCAGCCTTACCATCGTAGAAAAGAGCAAGTCATCCATGTAAATCTTTTAAACCATGGAGGGATAAGGGAAGCATTTATAGCCCAGTTTGATAATACCGGGGATGGGCATCAGTTCTCAGAATAGGCAGTGCACCTACTATTGCCTTTACTGGATACGATTGTCCTGGTCCTGTCCCAAGTGTCCTGTGATTGTTGGAGACCGGGTGCCTTCTTTTGTTGTTTGGTGTATTATTACCAGTAGCTTTGGGCGAGAATAGGCAAATGAACCATTGCTACAGAATGCAAGGAGCAGTGTAGTAGAGGTAAGTGGGGAACCTGTAGAGGGTCAAACAAAAAGTGCATACCCCTAATTTTATGTTTAAAAATGTTCTATACCATGTAACATCAGAGCAAGGACAAGAGATAGAACACCTAGTTGTTCCTTCCTCTCATACTAAGGAGGTATTAGATTTTTCCCATTCACACCTTCTAGGTGAACATTTTGGTGGAAAACAAAACTCAAGAAAGGAGGAGGTTCTTTTGGCCAGGGGTTTATGAAGAAATAAAGAGATATTGTGTTTCCTGCCCAGAATGCCAACTGGCATCCTCAAAACCCAAATTTAGGGTCCCACTTATACCTCTCCCAATTATGGATGTACCATTTGATAGGCGCGGCATGGACTTTGTGGGCCCATAAGAGAAATCATCTTGTAGTCACCAATATATTCTTGTGAACCCTGAAGCCATTCAGCTATGTAAGGATAATGCTAAAAATACAGCAAAAGAATAGGTACTAATAGGAATAGGTATGAGTATTTTCATGGGTAGGCATCCCAAAGGAGATCTTAACTGACCAGGGTACTCCTTTAGTTTCTTATCTCATGAATGAGTTATGCCAATTAGTCAAAATAAGGGATTTAAAAAAGTATACCACCCACAGACAGATGTTAAGGAAGGTTGTACATAGAGATGTGAAGGATTGGGATCAACTTCTTCCTTACTTGTTGTTTGGCATCTGTTAAATTTGCCAGAACTTGTTTCAACTTGTTTCTCTCCATTTGACCGCTTATATGGCCGACATCTGCATGATATGTTGGACATACTTAAGGAAACGGGAGGCATAAAGAACGAGTCCCAGGCACTGATGTGGTCCAGCATATAGAGAAAATGCAGAAGGTCTCAAGTTGTTCACCTGGTTTGTCAGTGTATGGAAAAAGTTCAAGGTGCCCAAAAACTTTATTTTGATCAGAGTGCTACTGTAAGGCAATTACAGAGGGTCACAAATGCAGGTATGAAGACAACACCTGTATCACACGGAGGAGGCTAACCAAGCTCCAAATCACTGTATATTGAATAAAAGTCCTCCAGCTTCTTCCATTAAAATTACCTTTGTTATACAAACATTGGTCCAAAGATTTACAGCAATGTTTCAAGCTGATGTCAGCATGATGAAGGGTTGAGATCAGTCCGGAACGTTGCTGTAAATCTTTGAACGCTTGTTTGTATAATAACAGTCATTTTAATGGAAGAAGATGGGCTTTAATTCAATTTAAACAGGGTGACAGAGTAATGGTTTTGGTTCCTAATGCTGAGAGCAAGCTTTTGGCTTGTTGGCAAGAACCTTATGACATTTTCGAGAAGATAAGCGCAGTGAATTACAGAGTTAATCAGCCTTACCATCGTAGAAAAGAGCAAGTACTCCATGTAAATCTTTTAAACCATGGAGGGATAAGGGAAGCATTTATAGCCCAGTTTGATAATACCGGGGATGGGCATCAGTTCTCAGAACAGGCAGTGCACCTGAACAAGTAGAGAAAGTTAAAGGAACATGAAACCCAATTTTTTTCCTTTCATGATTCAGATAGAGCATGCAATTTAAATACATTTTCCAATTTACTTAAATTTTAAATGTTCTTTATTTTCTTGTTATCCTTTCTATCACTGTCTATGAATAAGCGCCACTAGGAGTGCAAAATGCGTCAGACTCAGTGCCTGCTGTCTGTCTGCTGTTATTTGGCTTAACAAGAGCGCTCAGCTTAAGCTGATTTTATTGTCTTTTTTTGTTCCAATAAAACCTTAATATTTTTATGATACACCCTCAAGTAGTGCCTGCAGTTCTCTCTTTTACATCACCCTTGTCACAGACCATGCTCCATTGAAATGTTGTTGTCTTTACAGCCATTTAGTTTTGTAGTGAAGCACATAGCTGGTTTGCTCCATGGTAATGCTGTTGCACTGTCTAGTGTGCATGGGCTTACCACCACAGTTACATCACACACTGATGTTACGCTGGAGAGGGGGATGTGTGACAGGGTGAGAGAAGGAGTGTATATTAGCAGGAGACTGGAGAGGTCACTTTTTACCTACTAAAGTGTTAATTTGTTAGCAGCTCACCACAGCTGATACTTGTTAGGCCAGCTTGAACCTTTATCTGCAGCTCTGTGGAGACAATCTGAGTCTAATTGTGCTAGCTTACTCCAGAGAGGGAGGAACTGAGACCTTGCTGAAAATTTGACTGTATAACGGGCAGAAACTGGTGACCGATAAACTTTGCTTTATTTGATTTTTTTATTGACTGGATCCCAGCTTAGCTGCCCAGTTCTGATTAGTTAGGAAATAATTGAATATTTAGTTAGTCTCTTAAAGAGGAGTAGGATTTTTGTTTATGTGTGTTTTAAATGGGAAGTGTACCACATGTGTAGATTCATCATAGAAATAAAAGAGCCTAAAGAAACCATATTTTGTGCTGAAGTGATTATAATTGCAAGGGCCTTACCACAACACATACTGTATATGTACATATATAGACATATACTGACAATATATATATATACACTTTTGAGCCCATCCCTCTCAAATACCTTGAAATATGCAAAATAATTTTTAAACAATGTTAATATTTTTTTTGTTATTTTAATAGAAATACCTGAAATTCCTATGTCATGCACTTAGAAGAAAATGTTTTTTTTAATATATATTTCTTTATCTATCTATATGTATACAGTATATATATATATATATATATATATATACACACATACATACATACAGTTGGCCTAGCGCACCTTCAGGTTAGCCCTCTTACGCACATCCGACCTCTAGATGTTACAATGTTCTCAGTCTAAATTTTTACTTTCAACTTGCAATACCAGCACAAACATAGAAGCGCTAATGATTCACCTCGAGCACAGTTTTAGCGCTCCACTTTTAATCTAGCCCAGTATGTTATTGAGATAAAGAATGGCTGCAAAGCAAGCTTCTGCAACAGTCCCCATAAGTCCTGCTCTGTGTCTGTATAAGACTACAGGATGGTATTCCCCTTCTCTGTGGCATAGCAGAGTAGAACTCCGTTGGGAACACACATAACTTATTAAAATATAGAATTAGGATATTATTCTTTCACTCTTTGTTTTTTGAAGGAGAACCATCTATTTGGACCTTTAGTCAACTAAATTTCCCTAGAAGGACAAAGACTGTTGATATTTTTCACATTCTATAAAGTGCACATATGTGTGTTTATTTCACTTTTTATTGACATAATCATTTTCTAAGTTAGAAGATATGGGAAAAAAATTCAATTCTAAATAACTCCAAAACTAATCAACCAAATAACTTAAAGGGACCGTTTACTCCACAATTGTGATTGTTTAAAAATATAGATAATCCCTTTATTACCCATTCCCCAGTTTTGCATAACCAACGCAGTTATATTAATATACTTTTAACCTCTGTGATTACCTTGTATCTAAGCCTCTGCAGACTGCCCCCTTATCTCAAGTGAGTTTATGACTTGCATTTTAGCCAATCAATGTGGTCTAATTTGTAACTCCACAGGAATGAGCACATTGTTATCTATATGGTACACATTAACTAGCTCTGTCTTACTGTGAAAAGCTTATAAAATGGACTGAGATAAAGGCAGCTTGCAGGGGCCCTATAATACAGGCAGAGATTTAGAGTTTTAGATGTTATAAAGTATTGTAATATAACAATACTGGTTATGCAAAGCTGGGTAATGGGTAGTAAAGGCATTATCTATGTTTTTAAACAATACAGTAAACTCCCAGTTAACCGGCACCCATGGGGATTGGTAGATTCCGGATAAGTGTAGTTTCTGGTTGCTTGAGAGTTACTATTAAAAACAGGCCTAACTAGGTTCTATAACCAATACTATACTATAAACACTATATTGCCTTGATATTAATATTTAAATACAGTAAATAAAAGCAAATTATTAATTAATATTAATTCCGCCTCCGTTCAGTCCTGGGCACCCAGTGGCAGCTGATGTCTAATTCTCAGACTGCCTTGTGCTCACAACTTTCAAGAGCAGTTATGTAGGGTCTGGTGGCATTAAAAGGGCTTGTTTTAAACTTCGAGGGCCCACTATAGAGAAAGGAAGCTGCAGTGCAAAGTTAGTGTTAATTTTAATGTACAGTATCTTAAAAAAAAAATTCTGGTTGCTTGAGAGTTCTGGTTGCTTGAGTTCTGGTTAACTGAGAGTTTGCTGTACAAATTGTGGAGTAGACTGTCCCTTTAAAATGCTTAGCATTTCCACTCCAGTGGGGGTGTCCAAAAAAAGTCAAATTTTAATGAAATGAGTTTATGCAATCCATGTTACAAGTACCAACAAAATGGATTTACAATTGACCAGTCCAGCAAACTTAACCCCTTAAAGACAAGGATGTACTATGTATCTTTCCGGTTGTTTTTGGTTTCCTTGAGAACAATAGCGCGGGTCACATCACAAGCGTCGGGACCGCACTATTGTACCCTCCCTTCACCCTTCTGGTCACTGGAAACCGCGCTATTTGCAATGCAATTCCCATTAAAATACCAGAGACGTACAGGGTACTTCGCTGGTCCTTAAGGAGTTAAACTAAAGCTGCATTATATATTGTTTATAATGACAGTTTTAAGGCTGGATAATCAAAAACAGTTCTTTATAGGAGCTTTGACTTTTCAAATCTCTGGGGTTTTATTTTGAAGGTAGTTTTGTCTGGAATTTGAACCCACATTCACCTCCCATGTCTTAGAGGAAACAAATCTCTCTGAACTGATCCAGCATGCAGACCCATAAGGGATAGCTTAAAGACCCTGTCAGAAAGCTTGTGCCAAAGGGGATTTTTTTTTATTGATTCTCCAAAGTTAAATCTATTTTTCCGTAGACGGATAACGGTTACAGTCATATATGCCTTTTGTTTCAAAATAACAGTCATTTTAAAGGGACATAGTACAGCAATAATACACTTTTCTAATTTGTTAGAGCATTTTATTATTGCCTGGATGTCCTTGCTAACTATTAGGGATGTGCTGAAAGTGTAATTAGTTTGGTAGAACAAATAGTCCTGTGGACATTCGTCTTGGAGAATCGAATGTTAATAAGAATGAAAATCCATTAAAATTCTGTAATCGAATGTTATTTCCGGGTTTTCAAATGTTACGTTCCTTTTTTGAATGTTCATAATTAGATCAAATATCCACATTCGGAATTTTGAATCTAATATTCGATTTAACAAATACTATTCAGGAGTTTAATAGTTCATGTGGTAGGGCATTTAGTAAATTGATACATAATAGATACAAATATATCAATTCAAATGTTTCTATTTTGAATATTGCGTAATTTGAATATTACATTTAAAATAAGCATTAGAAATCCTATGACAAATATGTTGATTCAAATTTTTCGAATTCAAATATTGCATAGATCAATTCGAATTGTTAGAAAAATTTGAATCGAATATTACATTTAAAAATAGCATAAGAAATACTATTACAATGAATGTTAGAATGTTGCACAAGCATTTGAAATTCTAAATGAACGAACGAATGTGTTAAAATTCGTTTCATTTTTCAAATGTTGAGAATCATTCGCCCGTCCCTACTAACTATGGGATTGATTCCAAACCTTTAGATTTTCTTGTTTGATATCAGAAAAGGATCTTACCTTTTTATTATCAAAATTATCATAATCTTACACAGCCAAGCCTGATAACTTCTTTTAGTTTTGATCTCCATTCTCCCACTAAGGCACACCATCTTGTTTTTCGGGTCTGAGCATGATCAGCTCACTGGCTGATATTGTTATATTTTATCATATGTGTATTATCAGTATATTTGTGGACTTTGAACATGTATCAAGTGCTTTTTTGCTGAATTCGATGTGTCCATTTTCTTGTCACTATTTAGTCAATAACTTGTAATTGGATAGATTGTGATCTCTGAAGTCGATTCTGTTCTAGGCATCATATGGGTATATTTTCCGATAACTGCTTGGATGCAATCCAATATTTTTCCAATACAGATATTGTGTCATGGTTTGGATTGTACTCGCTCCGATGGTGAAAAAGGCAAATATAGGGTGCTTTAAAACACCTTATAAACAATCAACACAACTGCAATCGACCCCTATGTATTTAATCTCTGCAAATGGTTTAAACACATAGTTAAAGTTTTGATCAGGGGCTGCAATGAAATGCTGCCCTTAGCAGGACATGACTGTTAAGTCATTGGTGACATACACACCAATCCTAGCTGTGTATAAACCCGCTTGAGGTACATTTCTGCAATAATAAATTGCTGAAATGAATTAGAGCATGACTATGTCCATTTAAGGTATTAGTAATGTGTCCTGTTCTTTCAAAGTAACCCACAATTCCTGAAATATTAGTTTCAAAATCTCATAATGCAAATTAAAGTGACATGGAAAAAATATTTTTAGCAAGTTTATGTTAGAAAATCACTAACATAAAAAATTATGTATAAACCTAAAAGAAAATATTTGATTGCATGATAGTTTAGGTATTGAAACTAATAGGACATATTTGTATTTAGTTCATTAGATTGCTCACTGGCTGATAAGGAAAAATAGCACAACTCTGTTGTAGGGCAAACAATCATGTACACCAGTATGAACAACAATAGTTTGTGTATTAAAAAAAAAAACCTGTTAAACATTTTAAAATTCCCAATTACAATTCAACAAATATAAAATTTGATTGTAATATCATTTTATCCACTTCATGTATTATAATTTCTCTTCTTCTTTATCTTATACAGAATTTAGGTGGTCTATTTTTTCCATGCAATTAAAAAAAAATCAAATTCCTCAAGGAGTACAACAATCTACCTTAGAAAGAGTGCAAGAACAAGTGCTCTGGGCTAGGATTTGTGCCAGATGATGACTATGAGGAAAGGAAACATTCACACTACTTAAAAGAGTTACATTTTCCAAAATGATCAAAGGGTAAAACCAATTACAACTAAGTCAAGAAACAGATATGGACATTTCCTATGTGAGATCCAATGCTACAAATCAAATAACAAAGTGAGGGCCAGCTTGCTAAAACATAGAGGTCACAGATTAATATTTCAGAAGTCTTAAAGGCTGCACATACATTGTATGGCTATTAAAACAATTAGTATACTTTCTAAAAATGTTTAGTGGTACAGGGCACAGGTAATTTTGCAAATTGCCCACTGTCTGCTGTTCTCCCCTCCAGAGAGCTTTTTTTGAGGTGTGGTCACCCCCTGACCCCAAAGCACACATTTTTTGTTTGCATAATTCCTGGGGCCACAAAAACTATGGCACATATTCTTAGTTTTTAGTTTTCCCAAGGCTTACACAAACTAGTGCAGAGGGATGCATGTGGCCTTCAGGTCTCCAATTGACCATCCCTGAAATAAGGTACAAAGATCCTGAATAAGGTGGAAAAACTAAGCGACTGCATCATATCTACCATTTATATTATACTATGTATAGTTATTTTAGGAATTATGGAACTACATTGTCCAATCACATTTGACAATAACAATTATTGTTTTTTAAATGTTTTTCGAACCAGAAACCACATTATCGACTCACTGATAAAAGTCCTTATATTTAACCATTTAACCCAACCAGATGTATATAAATGTTATTAACTTTACCTATTGTACTGCATGACATATATATACATCTGAGCTGCAGGAAGCTTGCTGAGAGCTGAAGTTCCTAAACTCCAGGCATCTGCCTTCATATAGAACCGGCGCACGATCGGTGCTCCAGTTCCATATGAAGGCAGATGATTGATCATTACAGACAGTGACACTATGTGTGTCACTGGCTCTAACCATCATCTGCTGGTGCCGGTGGGAGGTGTGCGAGGGAAGGTGGGAGATGGGTGGAATCTCAGAGGTAGCAGAAGTAAGACAACCCAGACTCATTCCAACTGAGCAAGAGCAAAGGGTGAGGTTGCATGAGCAATTCCTTGTGCAATCTTAAAATTCCCACAGCTAATGCTGCTCTTTCTTGTTCACATGCAGTTTGATAAATGATAAATGTGTAACCAATGCAAAGGGGATAGCAGGTAAAGTTCAGTTCAGCTCGTGCACAGCTAGTGATGCAGCAAGACACAGCTAGTGAGCCAATAAGACATAGCAGTCACAGGTAGCTGCCAATCGCCAGCTGGTTTGTAGCTCCCAAGTGAGACTTTACCTATGTTTTTAACATAGTTAACACCTTTGCAAGGGTTCAACAAATAGTTATCTATGGGAAATAACAAATAATGTGAATGTTTTAATAAATTAGCAACACCCACTTTTGATATAAAATGACCCTTTACTGCAGCACCTCAGCCTCTTGGAACTATACATATTTCAGTCTCTCACATGTCCATATTTGTCCTCTCTTTTATGTTCCCCATGTTCTTTTTCTGTAGTTTTGTACAATTCTATCACTCTCTTGCTCCCTAATCCCATTTTTTCTTTCTTTCTAACGTTCCTCTTATCGAAGATTTTAACAGCAGGATTATAATGACTGTTTGACAAAGTCAATTCAAGGACTTTGAAAATCACCCAGCAGGACAGATTATAATATAATCAGGGCACAATTGGTGCATTGTGGGTCACAGTGGTCACAAGATTTAATGAGCAGACCAATGAAATAGCAGAGCATCATTATTATTAGAAGAGACGTTGATAACCTTTGATGAGTGCTGTGCAGAACAAATGCTATCATGTGACCTGGCTTGCCAGCCTTATTTTTTTAAATGTAAGTTTTATAATTACTACAGCCCCTGTGTGAGCCCCATATCAGGTCAGCCTGCTAGTCTTGTAGCCATTCTCTAAGCCACATTCCCTCATCAGATCATACTGCTCAGTCAAACTAAAACCAACATCACACGGACGTAAGAATCAGAACCCTGGCCAACAGCTTCTCCATCAGCCCCATCTGAAGTCACATTGCAGATCCCTGGTCCTGATGTCACTCTGCATTAGCCCCTTAAAGGGACGTGAAAGTAAAAAATAAACTTTCGTGGTTCAGATAAAACATTCAATTTTTAACATACTTCTCAATTTACCTCTGTTCTTAAATTGACTTAGTTGTGTTGGTTTCCTTTTTAAAAAGCATACCTAGATAGGCTTGGGAGGATAAATGCATTACTGGGAGCTACTTGCTGATTGGTAGCTATACACAGATGCTTCATGTTGTTAAATCACCAGATGTGTTAAGCTCCCAGAAGTGAACCACTGTTCTGGAGCTTTATTTAACTGTGTTTAACACTTTTACAGGGGTTATATGCAAGCAATAATAATATAATAAAATGCTCTACTACAAAACAGAATTTTCTTTTTTTTGCACTTTAAAGCCCTTTGCTACTGGGAATTTCAGAGAAACACTTGGCCAAAGTTCTGGAGAATTTTTAGCATTTTTGTTATTACTTTGTTTAAACAGAAATAAAACCTTTGTTTTTATATTTACCTATGAAAACTATTTATTTATATATATATATATATATATATATATATATATATATATATATATATATATATATATATATAAAGTTGTATTTATTTTCGGCATAACGAGAACTTCAATTTCAATTTCAACTAGCTACTAAAATTTACCTAAGACCAAATGTATATATTTTTTAAATTATTTTTTCCCTCCAGCACCCTCAAAGTTGTTTTGCTGAAGAGTGCACTTTTTGGGACTATATAGAGCAAGTTGTTTTGCTGAAGAGTGCACTTTTTGGGACTATATAGAGCAAGTTGTTTTGCTGAAGAGTGCACTTTTTGGGACTATATAGAGCAAGTTGCTTTGCTGAAGAGTGCACTTTTTGGGACTATATAGAGCAAGTTGCTTTGCTGAAGAGTGCACTTTTTGGGACTATATAGAGCAAGTTGTTTTGCTGAAGAGTGCACTTTTTGGGACTATATAGAGCAAGTTGTTTTGCTGAAGAGTACACTTTTTGGGACTACATAGAGCAAGTTGTTTTGCTGAAGAGTGCACTTTTTGGGACTATATAGAGCAAGTTGTTTTGCTGAAGAGTGCACTTTTTGGGACTATATAGAGCAAGTTGTTTTGCTGAAGAGTGCACTTTTTGGGACTACATAGAGCAAGTTGTTTTGCTGAAGAGTGCACTTTTTGGGACTATATAGAGCAAGTTGTTTTGCTGAAGAATGCACTTTTTGGGACTATATAGAGCAAGTTGTTTTGCTGAAGAGTGCACTTTTGGGACTATATAGAGCAAGTTGTTTTGCTGAAGAGTGCACTTTTTTGGGACTATATAGAGCAAGTTGTTTTGCTGAAGAGTGCACTTTTTGGGACTATATAGAGCAAGTTGTTTTGCTGAAGAGTGCACTTTTTGGGACTATATAGAGCAAGTTGCTTTGCTGAAGAGTGCACTTTTTGGGACTATATAGAGCAAGTTGTTTTGCTGAAGAGTGCACTTTTTGGGACTATATAGAGCAAGTTGTTTTGCTGAAGAGTACACTTTTTGGGACTACATAGAGCAAGTTGTTTTGCTGAAGAGTGCACTTTTTGGGACTATATAGAGCAAGTTGTTTTGCTGAAGAGTGCACTTTTTGGGACTATATAGAGCAAGTTGTTTTGCTGAAGAGTGCACTTTTTGGGACTACATAGAGCAAGTTGTTTTGCTGAAGAGTGCACTTTTTGGGACTATATAGAGCAAGTTGTTTTGCTGAAAAGTGCACTTTTTGGGACTATATAGAGCAAGTTGTTTTGCTGAAGAGTGCACTTTTGGGACTATATAGAGCAAGTTGTTTTGCTGAAGAGTGCACTTTTTGGGACTATATAGAGCAAGTTGTTTTGCTGAAGAGTGCACTTTTTGGGACTATATAGAGCAAGTTGTTTTGCTGAAGAGTGCACTTTTTGGGACTATACATACACACACACATATACATATTTCTCTATATTAACAAACCCTTTGCAGCCCTTTTTTTCTAACACCTGAGACCTCATATCTTAAAGCTCTAAATATTTGTTAATAGATAGTGTTATTATGAGTGTAACTGTACTGTTAATGGGACATTCCAGGCAACAATGGAATCCACATGGATGCATTTCACTTTGAATAAAACATTTTTGAAATATACATGTGTTAGCAAAAATGCTTCTAATAAAAACAATAACTGTTGCAAAAGTGTATTTAAATATGCACCATGCACCAGCATTTTAAACACAGCCCTTGCTCACAGAGCCTAAGGTGCCTGTGCCATCTGATAATGACTTAAATTGTTAAATACTGACATGATATACAAGCCCCCTGGTGCTCTGAGCAGCTGCAGTACTTAAAATGCTGGTGCACTGACAATATCTAGATATGCTTCACATGCACGTGCAGAAAAAATGTTTACACTAGATCATTTATAACTTTTACTAGAAGCATTGTTGCTGATACGTGTATATTGCAAATATTGTTCTATTCAAAGATGTAATTTATCTATGTCCATTTAAATTTTGACTGGAATATCCCTTTAAATGAATTTTTGATGTGTTATGTGCAATTTACCACATCAATGGAAACTAGGCCTTAGTCGGGGGGGGGGGATTTAGCAGGTGGAGGAGTTGGACAAAGGATGGGTGGTTTGGAGTTGAGGATAGGGGGCCTTCTGCAAACCAGGACCTTCAAAAGTCCTGGGTTACTGCATTTAGGAGAGAGGGCAGAGCTCTCAATTGGTGATATTCCATCAAAATGCAGGACAGTTGGAAGAATGTGATCTTGCCACTCTCATGTTACGCTGAAACTTTCTTTGCTTTTCTGTCTCTCATCTCTTCAAAAAACATTATGCTCTACAATGTGATCATCATATACAGGTATATAGCAATCCCCTAATTTTTTGCCTTTATTGCACACCCTCAATACCCTGATTATTTGCCCATATGCTCAGTGCCCGCAAATATTTTTATGCCTGAATGGTAACACCACAATTTGTTTTCTCTGTTTACTTTTATGTCTGTAAAGTTCAAAATATTTAAAACAAGTTTTATGAAATTAGGTATTGGTTTTACAGAGTGACAATCTACACCACACACACAAATATCCTGTCATCAGCAAACTGCTCAACCACACAGCCATGCCTCAAAAGTCCTGACTACTACCCCTCCCCGAGTCAGCTAACTCCTTTCTCACAGCTTTCCCAGCACATCCTGTCCGTATCATTTTCTATCCTGGTTCACAAAAGCATAATTTATGTAAGAACTTACCTGATAAATTAATTTCTTTCATATTGGCAAGAGTCCATGAGCTAGTGATGTATGGGATATACAATCCTACCAGGAGGGGCAAAGTTTCCCAATCCTCAAAATGCCTATAAATACACCCCTCACCACACCCACAATTCAGTTTAACGAATAGCCAAGTAGTGGGGTGATAGAAAAAGGAGTAAAAAGCATCAACAAAAGGAACTGGAAATATTATTGTGCTTTATACAAAAAAAAAAAAAAACCATAACCACCATAAAAAGGATGGGTCTTATGGACTTTTGCCAATATGAAAGAAAATAATTTATCAGGTAAGTTCTTACATAAATTATGTTTTCTTTCATGTAATTGGCAAGAGTCCATGAGCTAGTGACGTATGGGATAGTAATACCAAAGATGTGGTACTCCACAGAAGAGTCACTAGAGAGGGAGGGATAAAAATAAAAACAACCATTTTCCGCTGAAAAAATTAAATCCACGTGCAAAAAAATAAGTTTTTCTCATAATTGAAAAGAAAAAAACTTAAACATAAGCAGAGGAATCAAACTGAAACAGCTGCCTGAAGAACTTTTCTACCAAAAACTGCTTCCGAAGAGGCAGATGAATCAAAAGCTTTAACCAGGATGGCAAGGAAATGGCAGAAGCTTTCTGACCTTTCCTAGGACCAGAAAAGACAACAAATAGAATAATTCCTGAAATCTTTAGTAGCTTCAACATAATATTTCAAAGCTCTTACAACATCTAGAGAATGTAAGGATTTCTCCAAAGAATTCTTAGGATTAGGACACAAAGAGGGAACATCAATTTCCCTATTAATGTTGTTAGAATTCTCAACTTTAGGTAAACATTTAAATGAAGTCCGCAAAACTGTCTTATCCTGATGGAAAATCAGAAAAGGAGACTCACAAGAAAGAGCAGATAATTTAGAATCTCTTCAAACAGAAGAGATAGCCAAAAGGAACAACACTTTCCAAGAAAGTAGTTTAATATCCAAAGAATGAATAGGCTAAAAAGGAGGAGCCTGTAAAGCCTTCAAAACCAAATTAAGACTCCAAGGAGGAAAGATTGATTTAATGACAGGCTTGATACGAACCAAAGCCTGCACAAAACAGTGAATATCAGGAAGCTTAGCAATCTTTCTGTGAAATAAAACAGAAAGAGCAGAGATTTGTCCCTTCAAGGAACTTGCAGACAAATCTTTATCCAAACCATCCTGAAGTAACTGTAAAATTCTAGGAATTCTAAAAGAAGGCCAGGAGAATTTATGAGAAGAACACCATGAAATATAAGTCTTCAAAACGCGATAATAAATCTTCCTAGAAACAGATTTACAAGCCTGTAACACAGTATCAATCACTGAGTCAGAGAAACCTCTATGACTAAGCACTAAGCGTTCAATCTCCATACCTTTAAATTTAACGATTTGAGATCCTGATGGAAAAACGGTCCTTGAGACAGAAGGTCTGGTCTTAAAGGAAGTGGCCAAGGTTGGCAACTGGACATCCGGACAAGATCCGCATACCAGAACCTGTGAGGCCATGCTGGTGCTACCAGAAACACAAATGATTGTTCCATGATGATCTTGGAGATCACTCTTGGAAGAAGAACTAGAGGCGGGAAGATATAAGCAGTTTGGTAAAACCAAGGAACTGCTAAAGCATCCACCGACTCCGCCTGAGGATCCCTGGACTTCAACAAGTACCTGGGAAGTTTCTTGTTTAGATGGGAAGCCATCAGATCTATTTCTGGAAGATCCCACATATGAACAATCTGAAAAAACACATCGGGATGGAGAGACCACTCCCCAGGATGTAAAGTCTGACGGCTGAGATATTCCGCTTCCCAATTGTCTACACCTGGGATATGTACCACAGAAATTAGACAAGAGCTGGATTCCACCCAAGAAAGTATCCGAGATACTTCTTTCATAGCTAGGGGACTGTGAGTCCCACCCTGATGTCTGAAAAGAAATGAATGGTTCTCTCTTCAACAGAGGCCAAACCTGAAGAGCCCTGAAAATAGCATGGAGTTTTAAAATATTGATTGGTAATCTTGCTTCTTGAGATTTCCAAACCCCTTGTGCTGTCAGAGATCCCCAGACAGCTCTCCAACCTGAAAGACTTGCATCTGTCATAATTACAGTCCAGGTTGGATGAACAAAAGAGGCCCCTTGAACTATACGATGGTGATCTAACCACCAAGTCAGAGAGAGTCGAATATTGGGATTTAAGGATATTAATTGTGATATCCTTATAAAATCCCTGCACCATTGATTCAGCATATAAAGCTTCAGAGGTCTCATATGAAAATGAGCAAAGGGAATCGCGTTCGATGCTGCAGTCATGAGACATAAAACTTCCATGCACATAGGTACTGAAGGGAATGATTGAGACTGAAGGTTTTGACAAGCTGAAACCAATTTTATTCGTCTCTTGTCTGTTAGAGACAGAGTCATGGACACTGAATATATCTGGAAACCTAAAAAGGGGAACCTTGTCTGAGGAATCAAGGAACTTTTTGGTAAATTGATCCTCCAACCATGTCTGAAGAAACAACACTAGTGGATTTGTGTGAGATTCGGCAGAATGTAAAGACTGAGCTAGTACCAAGATATCGTTCAAATAAGGAAACACCGCAATACCCTGTTCTCTGATTACAGAGAGTAGGGCACAGAGAACCTTTGAAAAAATTCTTGAAGCTGTCGCTAGGCCAAATGGAAGAGTGACACATTGGTAATGCTTGTCTAGAAAAGAGAATCTCAGAAATCGATAGTGGTCTGGATGAATCGGAATATGAAGATATGCATCCTGCAAGTCTATCGTGGACATATAATGACCTTGCTGAACAAAAGGCAGAATAGTCCTTATAGTCACCATTTTGAAAATTGGCAATCTTACAAAACAATTCAAATTTTTCAGATCCAGAACTGGCCTGAATGAATTTTCTTTTTTTGGAACAATGAATAGATTTGAATAAAACCCCAGACCATGTTCCTGAAATGGAACTGGTATGATTACCCCTGAAAGCTCTAGATCTGAAACACACTTCAGAAAAGCCTGAGCCTTTCAAATGTTTTTGAAAAAATTTAATCTGCCCCCCACCAGCTGAGCTGGAATGAGGGCCGCACCTTCATGCGGACTTGGGGGCTGGCTTTGGTTTCTTAAAAAGCTTGGATTTATTCCAACTTGAAGATGGTTTTCTATTGGAACCAGATTCTTTGGGGGAAAAATTGACTTTCTGTTCCTTATTCTGTCAAAAAGAACAAAAACTATTAGAAGCTTTAGATTTACCCTTAGATCTTCTATCCTGAAGTAAAAAAACTCTCTCCCCCCCAGTGACAGTTGAAATAATTGAATCCAACTGAGACCCAAATAACTTATTACCTTGGAAAGAAAGAGATAGTAATCTAGACTTAAATACCATGTCAGCATTCCAATATTTGAGCCACAAAGCTCTTCTAGCTATAATAGCTAAAGACATGGATTTAACATCAATATTGATGATATCAAAAATAGCACCACAGATAAAATGATTAGCATGTTGAAGAAAACAAACAATGCTAGCTAAATCATGATCTGTTTCCTGTTGTGCTAAGCTTCCAACCAAAAAGTTGATGCAGCTGCAACATCGGTCATGGATATAGCAGGCCTAAGAATGTAGCCAGAAAATAAATAAGCTTTCCTTAGATAAGATTCAAGTTTCCTATCTAAAGGGTCCTTAAAGAAATACTATCTTCCATAGGAATAGTAGTACGTTTGGCAAGAGTAGAAATAGCCCCAACCTTGGGGATTTTTTCCCAAAACTCCAACCTAAGCACTGGCAAAGGATACAACTTTTTAAACCTAGAAGAAGGAATAAATGAAGTACCAGGCCTATTCCATTCCTTTTAAATCATATCAGAAATAGCATCAGGAATTGGAAAAACCTCTGGAGTTTACTAGTTATAGTATCAAGAGGACTAGTTTCCTCAATATCCAAAGTAATCAACACCTCTTTTAATAAGGAACAAATATACTCCATCTTAAAGAGATAAGTAGATTTGTCAGTGTCAATATCTGAGGTAGGATCTACTGAAGCAGATAGATCCTCATCAGAGGAGGATAAATCAGTATGTTGTCAGTCATTTGAAATTTCATCAACTTTATGAGAAGTTTTACAAGACCTTTTACATTTATTAGAAGGTGGAATGGCAGACAAAGCCTTCTGAATCGCATCAGCAATAAAATCTTTTATATTCACAGGGATATCATGTACATTATATGTTGAAGGAACAACAGGCATTGTACTAGTACCGATGGATACATTATCTGCATGTAAAAGCTTATCATGACAACTGTTACATACTACAGCTGGAGATATAATCTCCGCTAACTTACAATAGATACACTTAGCTTTGGTAGAACTGTTATCAGGCAGCAGGATTCCAACAGTGGTTTCTGAGACAGGATCAGCTTGAGACATCTTGCAAATGTAAAAGAATAAAACAACATATAAAGCAAAATTATCAATTTCCTTATATGGCAGTTTCAGGAATGGGAAAAAAATGCAAACAGCATAGCCCTCTGAGCATAAAAAGAGGCAAGAGGCATATAGGAAGTGGGGTTTAAATAATTAACGGCTAGATTACGAGTTTTGCGTTATTAGGGGTGCGGTGCTAACTTGCACGTTATTGTCACTGCTCACTTATCTACAGCGCTGGTATTACAGGTTTTCATAAACCCGGCGTTATCAGGCAAGAAGTGAGCGTAGAGCAAAATTGTGCTCCATACCGCACTCCAATACCAGCACTCAGAGGTGAGCTGGTTTTACATGCTTGTGCGAGATTTCCCCATAGACATCAATGGGGAGAGCCGGCTGAAAAAAAGCCTAACACCTGCAATAAAGCAGCGTAAAGCTCCGTAACGCAGCCCCATTGATTCCTATGGGGAAACTAAATTTATGTTTACACCAAACACCCTAACATGAACCCCGAGTCTAAACACCCCTAATCTTACACTTATTAACCCCTAATCTGCCGCCCCCGACATCGCAGACACCTACATTATACTTATTAACCCCTAATCTGCCGCTCCGGACATCGCCAACACTATAATAAACATATTAACCCCTAAACCGCCGCAATCCCACATCGCAAACACTAGTCAAATATTATTAACCCCTAATCTGCCGCCCCTAACATCGCCTCCACCTACTATTGGATCAGCCAATAGGATTTTTTCACCTTTAATTCCGATTGGCTGATAGAATTCTATCAGCCAATCGGAATTCAAGGGATGCCATCTTGGATGACGTCACTTAAAGAAACATTCATTCGGAAAGAAGACTTCGTTTGAAGAGGATGCTCCGCGCGGATGTCTTAAAGATGGACCCGCTCCGCGTCGGATGGATGAAGATAGAAGATGCCGTTGTCAGGGTGCCAGGAATCAGACTGAGACGAGAAGTGCAAAAATAATCACACCTTTATTAATAGCAAAACATCATAAAAAGTCCACAAGTCAAATAACAAGCCAGGAGTCAAAACCAGAGCTGGTAGTCAGACAAGCCGAGTCAGGAGCCAAAGCGAAAAGTCAGACGAGCCGGAATCAGAAACAAGGAAAATAGCAGAGTCAGGAACAAGCCAGGGATCAGGAACCAGGAAGGACGTCAGGCAGCCAGGTAATATACAGGAACTCTCACAAACAGGTCTGAGACAACGCAAAGGCAAAGCATACTGAACAGAGGCCCTTTAAATAATAAGTGATGACATCAGAATTCTGAGACTGCATCCTGTCTCACATGGATGATGCACACCAGTCTGGCCATAAAAGGAAGTGCAGGAAGTGAGCAGCATCCCCCCAAAATGCACCATAGTGAGGAAGAGAGGTGAGAAAAATGGCTACCAGCAGCACATGGCAAACACAACAGGGAAAAAACCCTGACAGCTGTCTGGATGAAGATTTCTGCCCGTCTGGAGGACCACTTCTGCCGGCTTGGATGAAGACTTCTCCCGGCTTCGTTGAAGACTTCTTGCCGCTTCGCTGAGGACTTCTCTCGGCTTCGTTCAAAACTATAAGTGGATCTTCGGGGGTTAGTGTTAGTTTTTTTTTAAGGGTTTATTGGGTGGGTTTCAGTTTTAGATTAGGGCTTTTGGGCAATAGAAAAAGAGCTAAATGCCCTTTTAAGGGCAATGCCCATCCAAATGCCCTTTTCAGGGCAATGGGGAGCTTAAGTTTTTTTAGTTAGCAATTTATTTGGGGGTTTGGTTGTGTGGGTGGTGGGTTTTATTGTTGGGGGTGTTTGTATTTGTTTACATGTAAAAGAGCTGATTTCTTTGGGGCAATGCCCCGCAAAAGTCCATTTTAAGGGCTATTGGTAGTTTAGTTTAGGCTAGGTTTTTTTTATTTTGGTGGGGCTTTTTTATTTTGATAGGGCTATTAGATTAGGTGTAATTAGTTTAAATATCTGATAATGTCTTTTTTTATTTTGTGTAATTTAGTGTTTGTTTTTTGTAATTTAGGTAATTGTATTTTATTTAGGTAATTTATTTAATTGTAGTGTAAGGTTAGGTGTTAGTGTAACTCAGGTTAGATTTTATTTTACAGGTAAATTTGAATTTATTTTAGCTAGGTAGTAAGTAAATAGTTAATAACTATTTAGTAACTATTCTACCTTGTTAAAATAAATACAAACTTGCCTGTAAAATAAAAATAAACCCTAAGCTAGATACAATGTAACTATTAGTTATATTGTAGCTAGCTTAGGGTTTATTTTATAGGTAAGTATTTAGTTTTAAATAGGAATAATTTATATAATGATAGTAATTTTTATTTAGATTTATTTTAATTATATTTAAGTTAGTGGGTGTTAGGGTTAGACTTAGGTTTAGGGGTTAATAAATTTAGTATAGTGCCGGCGACGTTGGGGGCGGCAGATTAGGGGTTAATAACTGTAATGTAGGTTGCGACGATGTTAGAGACAGCAGATTAGGGGTTAATAATATTTAACTAGTGTTTGCGATGTGGCAGTGCGGCGGTTTAGGGGTTAATATGTTTATTATAGTGGTGGTGATGTCCGGAGCGGCAGATTAGAGGTTAATAAATGTAGGTAGGTGGCGGCAGATTAGGGGTTAATAATATTTAACTAGATTTTGTGATGCGGGAGTGTGGCAGTTTAGGGGTTAAATGTTTATTATAGTGGCGGCGATGTCGGGAGCGGCAGATTAGGGGTTAATAATTTTAATTTAGTGTTTGCAATGCGGGAGGGCCTCGGTTTAGGGGTTAATAGGTAGTTTATGGGTGTTAGTGTACTTGTTAATACTTTAGTTATTAGTTTTATGCTACAGCTTTGTAGTGTAAAACTCATAACTACTGTCTTTAGAATGCGTTACGAATCTTGCGGGATAGGCTATACCGCTCACTTTTTGGCCTCCCAGAAAAAGCTTGTAATACCAGCGCTATGGAAGTCCCATTGAAAAAAGACTTTACGCAAATTGAGTAAGTTCATTTGCAGTACGGCCGAAAAAGTGTGCGGTGCCCCTAAACCTGCAAGGCTCATAATGCCAGCGGTAGTGAAAAAAACAGCGTTATGAGCCTTAACGCTGCTTTTTTACTCATACCGCAAAACTCGCTTAATGGCAGACGCAACCTTGTGCAAGGAAACCTGGTGTCAACTAAGTCGCCGGAAATTACGAATTGCGTCACCGAACGTACCTTCGCACCAAAGAAAAAAATTCTCGTGCCAAGAATAACGCAATAAATATCAGCATTTTGTGACCTCACGAGCCTAATTTTGCCCGTGAAAATTATCGAAAAAGCAGTCAATTTGAAGAAAAGACTAAACCGCAGGTAAGAAAAAATAACTTCCTAAATATGTTTCCCAATTTTGAAACTGATAGTCTGCAAAAGGAAATATGCATAAACTTGACTCATGGCAAATATAAGTACAATACATATATTTAAACTTTATATTAATACATAAAGTGCAAAACCATAGCTGAGAGTGTCTTAAGTAATAAAAACATACTTACCGAAAGACACCCAGCCACATATAGCAGATAGCCAAACCATTACTGAAACAGTTATCAGTAGAGGTAATGGAATATGAGAGTATATCGTCGATCTGAAAAGGGAGGCAGGAGATGAATCTCTACGACTGATAACAGAGAACCTTTGAAAAGATTTCCCGTGAGGAAAATCATAGAATCAATAGGTGATACTCCCTTCACATCCCTCTGACAAACACTGTACTCTGAGAGGAATCGGGCTTCAAAATGCTGAGAAGCGCATATCAACAAAGAAAATCAAGCACAAACTTACTTCACCACCTCCATAGGAGACAAAGTTTGTAAAACTGAATTGTGGGTGTGGGGAGGGGTGTATTTATAGGCATTTTGAGGTTTGGGAAACTTTGCCCCTCCTGGTAGGATTGTATATCCCATACATTACTAGCTCATGGACTCTTGCCAATTACATGAAAGAAATTAGGCTCCAAGGCCCACTCATTCTGGCCCTGAACTGTGTTTGTCATATTTAATGAACACCAGTGCACAAATATGTAAACTAAACCATGATAATAATAATGTTGTTATCACGAAAACAAAAACAATTATATAAAATAATACTGCATACTATAATCCAGCTGTCCTCTCCATAAATAGTTTTCAGATAGTGAATTGCTGCTAAATTCTCACATGGGAATGACAACTTCTTGTTAGTAGAATGTGTATTATATTTTTTATTTATAAAATACTAAAATATATTTCAAGCAAATAAAGGCCAAAGTTTGTTTTATTAAACGGCCACTAAACCCAAAAGTTTTCTTTCATGATTCAGATAGAGAATACAATTTTAAACAACATTCCAATTCACTTCTATTATCCAATTTGCTTCATTCTTTAGATATCCTTTCTTGAAGAAATAGCAATGCATATGGGTGAGCCAATCACACAAGGCATCTATGTGCAGCCACCAATCAGCAGCTACTGAGCATATCTAGATATGCTTTTCAGCAAAGGATATCAAGTGAATTAAACAAATTAGATAATAGAAGTAAATTAGAAAGTTGTTCAAAATTGCATGTTCTTTCTAAATCATGAAAGAAAAAAATTGTGTTTTATGTCCCTTTAACTGAATTTTGCATATAGTCTTTTAATAGATTATATCAATGTGTATTTAATATATATTTTTTTCTGCTTTTTGTGTTTTGTTTATCCTAAGTAGTGCGCAGCAGAGCTTGCTGTAAAAGAGGCCATTGGAGGCAGTCAGCCTTTATAAATTTTTAGGGCGGCTGATAATGCAATTAAACACATAACATAATTGTGCAAATTATGAATGATCAGTTGCTCAAATTTAAGATCTATTTAGAAACATCAAGACGGTGGAGCGTGAATTTAAGTATGGTTTATTTTAATTCACAAAACATAAATTAAATTGGAAATTTAGTAGCCTTGAAAAATGAACACAGCTTTTTCTGTAGAGTTTTTGTGAGATATTTGAGAACAGCTAGTTTTTCTTTTAAAGACAAACAGTCAGTTGCATCACTCAAATTCTTAATTTGACTGTGTATTTGGAAGCTCTCTCTTTCTGCAGAGGGAAATAAAATGCCAGACCTAACTACTATAATATTATATTTAATGTATGAGTAGGTGCCTGCTATCTGTGATATACCTATCTGCACTGTCTTTTATATGTTGTTTAATAAATATATGTTTTGCTATTAGTTCTATTCAAGTATGCTTGTTGTCTGTAATCTAATAGAAAGCAAAGAGTTGGACAGGTGAACAGTGTCAATATTTGCATATCCTGTAAAAGCCCATATGTTCTTTTTTAATTTAAATATATACTGTACTAGTCCTAAAGCCCGTTCACACGAGCCATTTTTTGCAGTACAGTGGTCCCACCCCTTGCGTTCTCTCCCTCCCACTCTCTTTTGCTTTCTCTCTCTCCCCCATCTCTTTTGCGCACTCTCTCCCCCTCTCTTTTGAGCTCTCTCTCTCCCCCCTCTCTTTTGCGCTCTCTCTCCCCCCCTCTTTTGCACTCTCTCTCTATCTCCCCTCTTTCTTTCTCTCTCTCCCCTCTCTCTCTCTCCATCTCCCCTCTCTCTCTCTCTCTCTCTCTCTCTCTCCCCTCTCTCTCCACTCTCTCTCTCCCCTCCCTCTCTCTCTCTCCCTTCTCTCTAACTCCCCTCTCTCTCTCTCCCCTCTCTCTTTCTCTCTCCCCTCTCTCTCTCTCCCCTCTCTCTCTCCCCCCCTCTCTCTCTTTCCCCTCTCTCTCTCTCTCTCCCCTCTCTCAACCTCTCTCTCTCCCCACCTCTCTCTCTCCCCCCTCTATCTCTCTCCTCTCTCTATCTCCCCCCTCTGTCTCTCTCTCCCCTCTCTCTCTCTCCCCCCTTTCTCTCTCTATCTCCCCACTCTCTTTCTCTCTCCCCTCTCTCTCTTCACATCTCCCCTCTTTGTCTCTCTCTCTCCCCTTTCTCTCTCCCCCTCTCTCTCTCCCCTCTCTCTCTCCCCCTCTCTCTCCTCTCTCTCTCTCTCTCTCTCTCCTCTCTTTCTCTCCTCTCTCTCCCCTCTCTCTCCTCTCTCTTCCCTCTCTCTCTCCTCTCTATCTCCCCCTCTGTCTCTCTCTCCCCTCTCTCTCTCTCCCTCTCCCCCCCTCTCTCTCCCCTCTCTCTCCCCCCTCTCTCTCTCCCCCCTCTGTCTCCCCCCTCTCTCTCTCCCCCCTCTCTCTCTCCTCCCTCTCTCTCTCCCCATACATAAGTCCAGAGCAAATGGGGTTTTTTTTTAACTAAAATATTTGTTTTCTATGTGCTGTGTAGCACATACATAAGTCCGGAGCTTTCAATTGACTGCGTTGCGCTGTTTTATTAACTTTTGTGAAGCCTCGCGACACTTTCAACTGATAGTCACGCAACTACTCGCGCCGGTGTGGATTCAGCTGCTGTCTCGCGCTGAGGCTAAGTGTGTGGGTGCTCATGCGAGGTTGCTGTCTCACGCTGAGGCTAAGTGTGTGGGTGCGAGGGTGCGAGGGTGCGCGTGCAAGGTATAATCTAAGTGTGTGGGTGCGAGGGTGCGTGTGCGAGGTATAATGTGAGCTAGGTGCACGTGCGGCCAAGTTTGTGGGTGTGTGGATGTGAGGATGCGCATGCGAGGTATAATGTGCGCTAGGTGCGCGTGCGGCCAAGTGTGTGGGTAGGTCCTGTCAGCTGTCAGCTGTGCGCCTGGGAGGTGTCTTCTCAGCTCGGAGGTGCGCGTGCGAGGAGGTCAATCTAAGGCCAAGTGTGTTTGTCTCTACTGCGCATGACGGCTTCAGACAAACACACTTGGGGGGGTAGTTATCAAGCCGTCTACTTTTCTGGCTTCGCCGGCCCAATACGTCCGCCTAAGCTCGCCTACCTTCGCCGCCGCGGACCTTGAATACGTTCGCCTAAGTTATCAAATAAAGCTGTCAAAAAGCCGCGGGGCGATGAGCAGCGGACTGTGACAGTTATCACTCATCCGATCTCGCTGCCCTTCGGCTTTTTCCCAGCTTTATTGCTAGCCTGTCACTAAGCACTCACACTAAACTACACTGTTCTACCCCCTATACCTGCGCCCCCGGAGGCCCCCGCAACTAAATAAAGTTACTAACCCCTAAACCGCCGCTCCTAGATCCTGCCGCAAGTCTTATAAATGTATTAACCCCTAAACCGCCGCTCCCGGAGCCCACCGCCACCTACAATATACCTAGTAACCCCTATCCTGCCCCCCCTATACCGTCGCCCTCTATTATAAAATTATTAACCCCTATCCTGCTGATCCCGCACCTCTCCGCAACTAAATAAATAGTTTAACCCCTAAACCGCCGCTCCATGAACCCGCCGCAACCTATATTAAACCTATTAACCCCTATCCTGCCCCCCACTACGCCGCCGCCACTGTAATAAAATGATTAACCCCTAAACCTAAGTCTAACCCTAACCATAACGCCCCCCTAACTTAAATATTAATTAAATAAATCTAAATAAATTAACTCTTATTAACTAAATGAATCCTATTTAAAACTAAATACTTACTTATAAAATAAACCCTAATATAGCTACAATATAAATAGTAATTATATTCTAGCTATCTTAGGATTTATTTTTATTTTACAGGTACCTTTCAATTTAATGTAACCATGTACAATAACTATTAAATAGTTATTAACTATTTAATAGCTTACCTAGCTAAAATAAAGAGAAATGTACCTGTGAAATAAATCCTAACCTAAGTTACAATTACACCTAACACTACACTATACTTTAATAAATTATTCCTATTTAAAAATAAATACTTACCTGTAAAATAAACCCTAAGATAGCTACAATGTAATTAATAATTATATTATAGCTATCTTAGGATTTATATTTATTTTACAGGTAACTTTGTATTTATTTTAGCTAGTTAGAATAGTTATTAAATAGTTATTAACTATTTAATAACTACCTAGCTAAAAGAAATACAAAATTACCTGTAAAATAAATCCTAACTTAAGTTACAATTAAACCTAATACTACACTATCATTAAATTAACTAAATAAACTACCTACAAATAACTACAATTAAATACAATTACATAAACTAACTAAAGTACAAAAAATAAAAAAATCTAAGTTACAAAAAATAAAAAATTAAGTTACAAACATGTTAAAAATATTACAACAATTTTAAGCTACTTACACCTAATCTAAGCCCCCTAATAAAATAACAAACCCCCCCAAAATAAAAAAAATCCCTACCCTATTCTAAATTAAATAAATTTCAAAGCTCTTTTACCTTACCAGCCCTTAAAAGTGCCATTTGTGGGGGCATGCCCCAAAAAGTTCAGCTCTTTTGCCTGTAAAAGAAAAATACAACCCCCCCCCCAACATTAAAACCCACCACCCACATACCCCTAATCTAACCCAAACCCCCCTTACAAAAACCTAACACTAATCCCCTGAAGATCATCCTACCTTGAGTCGTCTTCACTCAGCCGAGCCACCGATGGAACTGAAGAGGACATCCGGAGCGGAAGAAGTTAATCCTCCAAGCGGCGCTGAAGAAATCTTCCATCCGATGAAGTCATCATCCAGGCGGCGCTGAAGAAGTCTTCGATCCAGCCGATGTCATCTTCAAAGAGGCGCTGAAGAGGTCTTCTATCCGGGCGAAGTCATCTTCCAAGCCGGGTCTTGAATCTTCCTTCCGCCGACGCGGAACCACCTTCTTCACCGACGGACTACGACGAATGACGGCTCCTTTAAGGGACGTCATCCAAGATGGCGTCCCCTCAATTCCGATTGGCTGATAGGATTCTATCAGCCAATCGGAATTAAGGTAGGAAAATCTGATTGGCTGATGGAATCAGCCAATCAGATTCAAGTTCAATCCGATTGGCTGATCCAATCAGCCAATCAGATTGAGCTTGCATTCTATTGGCTGATCGGAACAGCCAATAGAATGCGAGCTCAATCTGATTGGCTGATTCCATCAGCCAATCAGATTTTTCCTACCTTAATTCCGATTGGCTGATAGAATCCTATCAGCCAATCGGAATTGAGGGGACGCCATCTTGGATGACGTCCCTTAAAGGAGCCGTCATTCGTCGTAGTCCGTCGGTGAAGAAGGTGGTTCCGCGTCGGCGGAAGGAAGATTCAAGACCCGGCTTGGAAGATGACTTCGCCCAGATAGAAGACCTCTTCAGCGCCTCTTTGAAGATGACATCGGCTGGATCGAAGACTTCTTCAGCGCCGCCTGGATGATGACTTCATCGGATGGAAGATTTCTTCAGTGCCGCTTGGAGGATTAACTTCTTCCGCTCCGGATGTCCTCTTCAGTTCCATCGGTGGCTCGGCTGAGTGAAGACGACTCAAGGTAGGATGATCTTCAGGGGATTAGTGTTAGGTTTTTGTAAGGGGGGTTTGGGTTAGATTAGGGGTATGTGGGTGGTGGGTTTTAATGTTGGGGGGGGTTGTATTTTTCTTTTACAGGCAAAAGAGCTGAACTTTTTGGGGCATGCCCCCACAAATGGCCCTTTTAAGGGCTGGTAAGGTAAAAGAGCTTTGAAATGTATTTAATTTAGAATAGGGTAGGGTTTTTTTTTATTTTGGGGGGGTTTGTTATTTTATTAGGGGGCTTAGATTAGGTGTAAGTAGCTTAAAATTGTTGTAATATTTTTAACATGTTTGTAACTTAATTTTTTATTTTTTGTAACTTAGATTTTTTTATTTTTTGTACTTTAGTTAGTTTATGTAATTGTATTTAATTGTAGTTATTTGTAGGTAGTTTATTTAGTTAATTTAATGATAGTGTAGTATTAGGTTTAATTGTAACTTAGGTTAGGATTTATTTTACAGGTAATTTTGTATTTCTTTTAGCTAGGTAGTTATTAAATAGTTAATAACTATTTAATAACTATTCTAACTAGCTAAAATAAATACAAAGTTACCTGTAAAATAAATATAAATCCTAAGATAGCTATAATATAATTATTAATTACATTGTAGCTATCTTAGGGTTTATTTTACAGGTAAGTATTTAGTTTTAAATAGGATTCATTTAGTTAATAAGAGTTAATTTATTTAGATTTATTTAATTAATATTTAAGTTAGGGGGGCGTTAGGGTTAGGGTTAGACTTAGGTTTAGGGGTTAATAATTTTATTACATTGGCGGCGGTGTAGTGGGGGGCAGGATAGGGGTTAATAAATTTATTATAGGTGGCGACGGTGTAGGGGGGGCAGGATAGGGGTTAATAATTTTATAATAGAGGGCGACGGTGTAGGGGGGGCAGGATAGGGGTTAATACATTTAATATAGGTTGCGGCGGGTTCAGGGAGCGGCGGTTTAGGGGTTAATAAATTTATTATAGTTGCGGTGGGCTCCGGGAGCGGCGGTTTAGGGGTTAATATGTAAAGAGTAGCTTGCGGTGGGCTCCGTGAGCGGCGGTTTAGGGGGTAATAACTTAATTTAGTTGCGGCGGTGTAGGGGGGGGTCAGATTAGTGGTGTTTAGACTCGGGGTACATGTTAGGGTGTTAGGTGTAGACAGCTCCCATAGAAATCAATGGGATGTCTGTCAGCAGCGAACTTGTACTTTCGCTATGGTCAGACTCCCATTGATTCCTATGGGATCCGCCGCCTCCAGGCTGGCGCTTTGAAAACCAGGTACGCTGGGCCGTAAAAGTGCCGAGCGTACCTGCTAGTTTTTTGATAGCTAGCAAAAGTAGTGAGAATGTGCCGCACTTGTGTGCGGAACATCTGGAGTGACGTAAGAATCGATCTGTGTCGGACTGAGTCCGGCGGATCGATGCTTACGTCACAAAATTCTACTTTTGCCGGTCTCGAGCCTTTGATAACTAAGGCGAATCAGCCTCGCCACAAATACGCTGCGGAATTCCAGCGTATTTGAGGTTGACGGCTTGATAACTAGGCCCCTTGGCCTTTTATAATATAGGATATATATATGGACACTCCCTCTCAGATATTTCTTCATTGATTTAAATTCACTAAACACCTTTGTTGTGGGCTCTAACTGGGTTTGTAACTGGTAACTTTTTGCTGTTTATTTTTATCTCCCCCTCTGTCTCCCCCCCCCTCTTAGTGTTAAGTTTTTTAAGGGGGGTTTGGGTTAGATTAGGGGTATGTGGGTGGTGGGTTGTAATGTTGGGGGGGTATTGTATGTTTTTTTACAGGCAAAAGAGCAGAATTCTTTGGGGCATGCCCGCAAAAGGCCCTTTTAAGGGCTGGTAAAGTAAAAGAGCTGTAAAAATTTTATTTTAGAATAGGGTAGGGCATTTTTTTATTTTGGGGGGCTTTGTTATTTTTTTAGGGTGCTTAGAGTAGGTGTAATTAGTTTAAAATTCTTGCAATCTTTTTTTATTTTTTGTAATTTAGTGTTTGTTTTTTTTTGTAATTTAGTGTTTGTTTTTTTGTAATTTAGTTTAGTTGATTTAATTGTAGATAATTGTAGATAGTTTATTTAAAGGGACACTGAACCCAAAAATTTGGTTTTGTAATTCAGAAAGAGCATGCAATTTTAAGCAACTTTCTAATTTACTCCTATTATCAATTTTTCTTTGTTCTCTTGCTATCTTTATTTGAAAAAGAAGGCATCTATGCTTTTTTTTGGGTTCAGTACTCTGGACAGCATTTTTTTATTGGTGGATGAATTTATCCACCAATCAGCAAGGACAACCCAGGTTGTTCACCAAATTGGGCCGGCATCTAAACGTACATTCTTGCATTTTAAATAAAGATACCAAGAGAATGAAGACAATTTGATAATAGGAGTAAATTAGAAAGTTGCTTAAAATGTCATGCTCAATCTGAATCATGAAAGAAATTTTTTGGGTACAGTGTCCCTTTAATTAATTTATTGATAATGTAGTGTTAGGTTTAATTGTAACTTAGGTTAGGATTTAGTTTACAGGTAATTTTGTAATTATTTTAACTAGGTAACTATTAAATAGTTATTAACTATTTAATAGCTATTGTACCTGGTTAAAATAAATACAAAGTTGCCTATAAAATATATATTAATCCTAAAATAGCTACAATATAATTATTATTTATATTGTAGCTATATTAGGGTTTATTTTACAGGTAAGTATTTAGCTTTAAATAGGAATAATTTATTTAATAATAATTATTTTATTTCGTTAGAATAAAATTATATTTAACTTAGGGGGGTGTTAGTGTTAGGGTTACACTTAGCTTTAGGGGTTAATACATTTATTAGAGTAGCAGTGAGGTCCGGTCGGCAGATTAGGGGTTAATAATTGTAGGTAGGTGGCTGCGACGTTGGGGGCGGCAGATTAGGGGTTAATAAATATAATATAGGGGTCGGCGATGTTAGGGGCAGCAGATTAGGGGTACATAGCTATAATGTAGGTTGCGGTGGTGTACGGAGCGGCAGATTAGGGGTTAAAAATAATATACAGGGGTCAGCGATAGCGGGGGCGGCAGATTAGGGGTTAATAATTGTAAGGTTAGGGGTGTTTAGATTCGGGGTTCATGTTAGGGTGTTAGGTGCAGACTTAGGAAGTGTTTCCCCATAGGAAACAATGGTGTTAGGTTTTTTTCAGCTCAAACTGCCCCATTGTTTCCTATGGGGGAATCGTGCACGAGCACGTTTTGAAGCTGGCCGTATTGAGAGTTGCAGTGGCGGTAAATATGCCTGTACGCTCCCTTTTTGGAGCCTAACGCAGCCCTTCTGAGAACTCTAAATACCAGCGTTGTTTAAAAGGTGCGGGGGGAAAAAAACACGCGTAGCTAACGCATCCCTTCTAACGCAAAACTCTAAATCTAGGCGTTGGTATCCATGGTTGAAAAATAATATATACATATCCTACACTAGTGGAAGCTTGCACACAGTTGTCTCTTGTGATTGGCTAACTAGATATGTTCAGCTAGCTCTCAATAGGGCATTGATGCTCCTTCAGCAAAAGATACCAAGGGAATAGAGCAGATTTGATAATAGAAATAAATTGGAAAGTTGTTTAAAATTGTATGTTCTTTCTGAATCCTGAAAGAAAAAAATGTGTTTGATGCTCCTTTAACATAAAGTACAAGGGGAGATAAAGAGGGTGATCTGTGGTTATAAATCAACGAAAAAGGTAATAGGCAAATTACGCCTGAAACTACTGCCCTCCTGATATGACATAATGACCCCCTGTCTGGTATTGCTTATTTTGTGAAAAATGTTTTCAGCCTCAGCTAATTTATTAATAAGCTTAAATGAATCTATCACATCGGCTCTCTCCCTTATTACCTTTAATCTACACCTATTAGGGTTATGAACAATGTTCTCTCTAAGACCAGTTTTGTGAGCTGCCCAGGAGTAAAACAGTTAATTAGAGCAATTAACAAACATTACACAATGCAGACTGCATGGTGTGGTTCCCTAATTAACTGTTTCACTGCTGGAATGCTTACAAAACTGACCTTAGATGGAAGACTGGTTATGAAGTCTTCGTTTTATTTTTTTAGACCAGGTACCAGACTTGTTGCCCTACTTTGCTAAGTTGGTGGGCTATGAAAATGGTTCATATTCATAAAAAATATATATATTAAAAAAACCCACATAAAGCTGGTAATCTTTATTACTAGAAATATTTTTTTCCTCATTGGGATGAGATTTATTGTCCGTTCACAATTCCGCAACAGATCAACAAAGCACAGCATTCTATTCTCTCTCTTTTCTTATCAGTCTGGCACTTTGCAGCTTCTTGTTCTTAGTAGAAAGGAATGACACTGTGTCACTGTTTGAAGGCTTAAATGTGCTGCTGCTTTATTTCCGAACGCGGCATAATGAAATCTGGGCCATGTTGCTTACTGTGATCAGCTGCAGGCTTTGTGCTGTGATAGATACATAGAAAAGAAACAAAAGACAAAAAAAAAAAAAAACAAGAAGTGAAGAATTTGGAGCCCTGAAGTGTTGAATCATCAGACAAATGTAAAAAAAAAAAAAAATACTGTAAATCTCTTGTAATATGACAATGGTACTAATATATAGTACTAGAATGATTATTTATATTGTAGTGGGTTCTGGCTTTTAATGAGTTAAGCATCTCACCCAGTTTCATCAGCCTCTCTACCTCCCACGTCACCTGGAGCATTTAATGAGTTTCCAGGAGATTTCCTAGACTTCAGAGTCGCTATGCACCGACCTAGTTTCCTGCTCTGCCTGGCACACATGAATGTGTCCCCTTCGCCCAGCTCCTAAATTAGCAATGCTCTGACCCTCCCCCTCATTTCCCTTCCACTTGCATCTTCTGTGGTTGCCTGGTGATGAGCCTGGCACTGTCCATTTCTCTATGCCGTTTATGCACAGAGCTTTGCCTGATGGTTTTTGATCCTGATATGTTTTCAGAGGGAGCTGTAGGACCCTGGGGATACCTTCAGAAGCTGTGTAGACACTCAGTGCAAAGCAGGCTGCAGGGAAGCCCCTGAGGCCAGGCTGCAAGTTCTCTATCTTTTTTTTCCAATTAGTATTTCACTCAAATAATATGTGGTGGAATGGCAGGTAGTGTGATGAGGCACATTCAGTGCACTGAAAGAGCTGAGGGCATATCAAATGGTTGTCAGGCATTGAAAGGGTTACATATTACGCCAATGTAGCTTTTTATTTTAATACAGACATGGAAGCCAATAGTATACTTGGGCTAAGCAGGTGACACTTTGGAATGCACAATACATGGACCACACCTGCCAATCAGTGCACAGATAAATTAAGATATCAGCTCCCACATGGTGCATATATTGGCATTGGAAATAAGGCTAAAGCAACATTGCTTAGCAGCTGCTGCTGCACAATAGTGCACTGGGGTTATACAGCTCCAGCATACTATTAACTTTTTATGTCCCTCTAAAAGAAAACTGGCACTAACTTAGGTGAATTATTATTGCTTTCTATGTCAGTAAATTATTCAGTGGCTAGATTATGCGCATGTACTAATGAAAACCTGAATTTTACAAAATGCAACGTTATTTCTTTCTTTCAAATTTGAATCTCCACTTTGCTATACTACGCACTGCATGTTTTTCTAACAGCCAGTGCAAATAAGTGTTGGATTTAGGTTTCACGCTCACCTCGGCACACATAAATCTACAACCCTTTATTTTCCTTTATGTACTATTTGTTATATTTATCACAAGAGAGTAGTGCCTAATAACTTCTGACAATATCACATGCACTGGCCACAGGTTTTTCTTCCTCTGTTCTGCCAGTGGCACACAGAACAGTGAAGCGACTTTTGTCGACTGGCAACACACATTAAACAGGGGTTTAGCACTCATCTGGTCGATAGCACATATAGAGAATATAATATAAACTGTAGGGTTATTTAACCCCAATAGCATAATCAGAGCAGGGATTTAACTCCTTTTTAACTAGTACCACTCACAGAGCTAAGATTTAATGCTTTTTTAGTCTATAATATACCTAGTAGAGTGATTTAACTCCCTTTCTTCCAATAATATAACCAAAGCAGGGATTTAACCTCTTTCTGCAATACCACACATTATGCAATGATTAAATCACTTTAAAGGCTGTGACACACTGCAAGTGATGCGGCGCGAGGCGATGCAGCTGCTTTGCACCGCGTCGCATCGCTTCTGAAGTTCAATTATTTCATCTCTGAGTGCTCAGCTACGCGACCTGATGCAGCAGAGTGCTTAGAGATGAAAAGGCAGGACACACTGAGTGCGCACAGCTGCATCTACACGCTGCGCACCGCTCCGCTTGCAGTGTGTCACAGCCTTAAGGCGATGGTAAATCCTAGCATTTGTAAAACACTAGGATTTACCAGGGGAACAAATAAAGGGGACTTTCAGTCATGAAGTATAAAATACTTCATGCTGAAAGTTCCTTTAATTGTTTGAAGCGTTCACCGCACTGAGCTGCTCAGGCAGCCCTCTGCAGAACGCTATTTTTCTGTGAGGTGATGTTTCCACCTCTTAGCAAATAGCCATGCGGGTCAGCCGGCGCTAAGCTGGATAGTCCCCTTTATTTGTTCCACAAACGCTAGCATTCCCCATCACTTTAAGCCTATAATATACATAGGGCTAGATTGCAAGTGGAAACCAAAAGGTATTAGCGCTATTGAGTGCTAAAAGTTAAATAAATAGCGCTCCTATTCTTAAGCTTATGTTATATGTTTAAAGAAAAAATAATTTGCTTGAGTGAGAGCCTCAGGCACAGTAACATCTGGATAGCGTGGCCATACTAACTGCCTCTCCCCATAGACTTTTATTGAGCATGCTACAGAAAGCCTGTTCTGACTTATGCTCACCTACTATTTATAACATATTTTCTAAGTGAAGATTTTTAAAAACAAAAAAGTGTTCACATTATGTTAAAGGCACATATACACATATTATACACACATAACTCACAAATTGCAATGTGAAGAATATTTAGCACGGCTGTGCTATTTATTGAATATATAGGGGGAGCTAAAGGGATGACGTCCGAGCTAAACATTTTCTGGTAATTCTGTTATACCATAGACTTGTAATACCATTGTTAATCTTAGTACCGCTACACTTGTAATCTAGAACATGATAGGGTAATTTAGTTCTCTTTCCTCCAATAAACAATGCAAGCAAGGATTTACCCCGTTTCTGGAAGTGACACACAAAGTGCTGGATATTGATCTTTACACCAGTAACACATGTTGCACAATTATTTTTAAAAAAATGTTTAACCTCCACTCTGCTACTAACATGTATAGTACATTGACTAAACCCTTTTTACCAGTAACATACACAAAGCAGGATATTTAAGCCCTTTCTACAAGGTAAGAGACATAGCAGGGATTTAAACTCCATGACATCAGTGTTATTTAGTGTCTGGAGAGGGTGCATGATCCTTCTATACACACCCTGTGTTAGTGCTAGGAGGTAAATGGTATCACACATAATATTACCCATATATTTTTCTTTACTTGGCACAATCAGGCATCTACAAGATGGCTGGAGTATTTAACAGTGTATCAGAGGGCTAAGGAGGGATTATGTGTCCCCTAAAAACCATGTGGTTGCTTTTATGCCAAGATACATGAAGCTGTGGAATACTCACCATTAGGGTTGTGCGAATGTTTTGCAACATTCGAAAAATGAAACAAAGTTTAACACATTCGTTCATTTGTTTTGCATTTTGAATGTTTGTATAAAAATTCTAACATTTGTTTAATGTAATAGTATTTCTAATGCTTTCTTTAAATGTAATATTGAATTTGAAATTTTCTAACAATTAAATTCGAATTATACAATATTCAAATTATAAAAAAATTGAATCAGTATATTTGTAATATTATTTCTAATGATCTCTTTAAATGTAATATTCTTGTTATGCAATATTCGAGCTAGAAACATTCTAATTGATATATTTGTATTTATTATGTATCAATTAACTAAATTCCCTACCACACAAGCTATTGAACTTCTAAATAGTACTTGCTAAAGCAAATATTACGTTGGAAATTTCAAATGTGGATATTCGATATAATTATGAACATTTGAAACTAAAGTAACATTCAAAACCAGAAATAACATTTGATTACTGAATTTTAATGGGTTTTCATTCTTATCAACATTCCATTGTCCAAAACAAATGTCCACAGAACTATTCATTCTACCAAACAAATTACACTTTCAGCACATTAAACAATCCCTACTCCCCATACAACCAGCACTGGTCAAAGAATAATCTCATAATTACTCCTTATATGTTTGTTTATAAACAAAATAAGTAAGTAAAATAAAAATGGAACTTCTGAATGATGTAATGGGATACATTGGCTCCATTTTTTATTAATGTCCGCCTTCAATAAAAACCAGCCTAATAAGCCCTGAAAGTGAAAGTATGTATAGTTTTGAGCATATGTGTCTATTTTAGAGCGTGTATTGCACATATACAAAATAATAGAATTGTTACAAATCATCTTGGAAAACTCACAAACATAATTTATGCTTACCTGATTGTGACGGACCGCCTGGTACCCCAAATGAGTACCTCTGTCAGAACACTTCCCTTGTCCTGGACATCCTTTTATCCAGAGCAATAGCTCCTAGTACCCCCCCCCCCCCCCCCGCAGTCTAAAGTTATGGAGGAGAACAGATCTGAGGCAACACTCAGTTTTCTGAACACAAAAATGAACCACTTTATTTGAAAGCAGCACACATATTTATACACCCTGGCATTCCAGAGTCATAGAGCTTCAGGTTACATAAGGAATTGGTTAAGCAGTAAAGCAAACATATGAACAATACATCAAACCTCTAACAATTGTCTATTCACAGGTAAAACACATTTACATATCAAGTTAATTAACTGGGGAAGAAAGTCCTTTTTGCCCACTTGGTTTATAGAGTCACAATTGCTCCCACAAGGGGCACTCACACCCTGTACCCATCCTGTATTTATGCATACAGGGTGACATGGACATAAGACAGAGTTATGAAAGTACATGGGGTGTCCAGCATATAAAATTCCACATTTCCATGCAGTCTCTGTGTATCCTTAAGCCCATGTACCTCCAGCCCAAAGAATGTTCCATAACAGGCCCTCAGATCTTGGTGACTCACGTCACATATCTCCCCCTTCGGAAGGAGACTAACACAGGAGGAGACCCCAGATGGGTTGACTTCGAAGTTAGTCCGTAGATCCATTCCCCCAAAGCCCATATCCACACAGTACCCCAAACAAATTGTCCCAAACAGAGCATCACTTACCCGGCCGACCTCTGCCTCTCTCATAGAACATACCCACTGCTGGGCAGAAGTGCCAACTGTCCCTTCTCCCTGGAGTCCTTTCAGTCGCTGGAGAGAAGACATGGTGGCTGGGCTCACTCCAACATGCTGTTGCGTATCTGGGCCAGTATCCCATCCCTGGAGAATACAGGTGGAGACTGTAGTCCCATCCACTTGTACTGGATAGGAATCTTCCATTGCTTGCAGAGAGAGACCGACATCTCTTGGTCCCAATGCCAGCTCCTGGGATTGCTGCATGCTCCTCCGGTCCCTCTGCCAGCATGAGGCTGTCATTCCTGTTTTCTGGGGTGCTGGTTAGGGGTGGGCAGAGGCCAACAACACTCTGCCATGTTGCCTGCCCTTCTGTTGGGTAATCCGCATCTGACACCTCAGAGGAAAAGTCAATTAGATCCACAATCTCTGGGTCCGGCTGGGGAGATAACAGGGTGACTAGGGTCCCCATGCCAGGGGGTTAGGGGTCTGGGCTGACTTCCCCGTATCCCTGCACTCCCCCTGTGGAGACCACTGTCTCATCCACACCTCCCGGACCAACATCCGTGGATATGAAGTCCACTAGATCCGCTGCCTCTGAAGTAAGTAAAGGACCACTTTCCAGCAGTTCTAGGTAATCCACCTCAAGGTGCCATTCCTGATAGATAAGCTATGTCAGGTCAGGCTCTAAGGCAAGTGCTTCCGATGGCTGTAAATGCTCCTGCCTCTTGCTTTGAATGTCCCAGAATCGATATCCCTCGGGACTGCCAAAGTCATCTTTCTCCTCAAATGCTTCCCATAATAAGCCGGGCCACCAAAGTCATCACCTTCTGGGGAATAGTGCGTTTATGTCCTCGACAGCCACCTGTCTGCAAACCAATATAAAGCTCTGTACCGATCCTCGAGCTTGACCTCTCTTTGCACCAGACACTTCAGTTCGGCTATCCCCTCACCTGTGGGTTGTCCTCTCAGTAAGCAGAGCCGCAAGTTTACCTGGTCCCCGAAGCGCTGTTCTGGGGAGGGCAGGACCTTGCCTCTGCAGCCATACCAATTCTCCAGTGCATCTTCCCACATCTCTAGCCGAATCAGGGATCTCCATTCCAGGCACATCTCCTCTGGAACTGGCCCTCCTAAAACAGCAAGGGTGACTTTGACTTGCCGCTTGAAGTCCTATATTGGAACTTCTCATTTAGAGGTATCTGATCCCAGCATCTCAGCTGTCCGAATATTCCGATACCTGGTGATCTGCTTCACCACCTCTGCGTTCGTTACCCAGACTGCTGCTTCGGATGGGTTGGCTCCGTAGATTGACAACCTTCTCCGCACTCTGCTGTGGAATTTTTTCTCTGCATCATCTATAATCGTCTGGCTGCGATCCTTCACTGGCTGCCATTGGCACATCTTTGTAGTGCTGCTTAGGGACTGATAGCTAGACAGCACATCCCTCCAACTCAGCTTGTCCTGTGCAGAAACAGGTTCATCATGGTGGGTCAGCACTTGCTGCATTCGCTATAGGAGCTCCGTTTCCATAGCTGCGGGTGACAGTGCCACTCCTCCTCTGTCAGCAGGACAAGAAATCAATCCCAGCGCTTGCCACCAGATGTGATGGACCGCCTGGTACCCCAAATGAGTACCTCCGTCAGAACACTTCCCTTGTCCTGGACATCCTTTTATCCAGAGCAATAGCTCCTGGTACCCCCCTTTGACCGCAGTCTAAAGGTATGGAGGAGAACAGATCTGAGGCAACACTCAGTTTTCTGAACACAAAAATGAACCACTTTATTTGAAAGCAGCACACATATTTATACACCCGGGCATTCCAGAGTCATAAAGCAAAAATATGAACAATACATCAAACCTCTAACAATTGTCTATTCACATGTAAAACAGATTAACATATCAAGTTAATTAACTGGGGAATAAAGTTTACTCAGACAATCTGATGTTGTGCAGTCTAGTTAACATAATCACACAGGGACACAATCAGTTTACCCAGACAGACTCCTGAGACACAATCAAATTAGAAACGTAAATAAAATACATCTTATTACAGAATATAAGAACAGCTCTTATTAACTATTAAGTCCTTTATGTCCACTTGGTTTATAGAGTCACAATTGCTCCCACAAGGGGCACTCACACCCTGTACCCATCCTGTATTTATGGATACAGGGTGACATGGACATAAGACAGAGTTATGAAAGTACATGGAGTGTCCAGCGTATAAAATTCCACATTTCCATGCAGTCTCTGGGTATCCTTAAGCCCATGTACCTCCAGCCCAAAGAATGTTCCATAACAGGCCCTCAGATCTTGGTGACTCAAGTCACACTGAAATTTGTGCTAACCCAACGCGTGCAAAAAGGCAAAGTTAGAATATCGCAATTATTGTATTCCGCCATATACTTCAATGGAGCGCAAAAAGTAGAAAAAAAAGTAGAAAAAACGCAACAATTCATGTAAACCCAATCACATTTCTCAAGTGTGCTAACCTGACTTTTTTCATAAGTACATATTTTTATATATATATATATATATATATATATATCCTATATAACTAAAGGCCAGGTATGTTTGTAGTAGAGACTGCGTGAGACAAACATACCTGACCACCCCCCCGCATTGCGGGTGCAGGTGTAAAAGTCTGCAAACCACCATGTGCAAAAGTCTGCATCCCCCGCATGTGCAAAAGTATGCACACACCCCATGCATTTGCAAAAGGTTGCAAAAGTCTGCACACCCATCGTGGGTGCAAAAGTGTGCACACCCCCACATGTGCAAAAGTCTGCACCCCCAGGGGAGCAAAAGTCTGCACACCCCTGCAGGTGAAAAATTCTGCACACCCCCGTTGCAAAAGTCTGCACAGCCACTGTGGGTGCAAAAGTCTGCACACCCATCGTGGGTGCAAAAGTCTGCACACCACCCCCCGTGTGTTGCAAAAATCTGCATCCCCCATGTGGTACAAAAGTCTGCACATCCATTGCGGGTGAAAAATTCTGCACACCCCGGCGGGCGCAAAAGTCTACACACCCCTGGGTTGCAAAAGTCTGCACACCCAGGGTGCCCATTGTGGGTGCGAAAGTCTGCACACACCCCGCATGTGCAAAAGTTTGCACACCTGATGGTTGCAAAAGTCTACACACCCATTGTGGGTGCAAAAGTCTGCACACCCATTACAGGTGCAAAAGTCTGAACACACCCCCGCAGGTGCAAAAGTCTGCACACACGTCACATTAAAGATGCTTAACAAACAACCCCTGGAAATCGAAAATTAGGATAATAAAAAAAATTTAAGTCTTAAGACAGCTAATATAATAAAATATATGTTTTGTCTTGCTGCGGTTGGCCAGGTATGTTTATCCGACGCAGTCATGCGCTGTAGAGACTGCGCAAGACAAACATACCTGGTCAACCGCAGCGAGACTAAACATACCTGGCGGGAGATAGCTTCAGGAAGCTCCAGCACTCTAAGCTGTTAAATGCTCCACCTCCATATGAGGGCAGATGCCTGATCGTTACAGACGGTGACACTACAAACGGCAGTTTGTTCCTCAATCCCAATAGGGAATAATCACACGCCTCATTTGCTGAATTATCAGTTCATGAACTGTGAGGAGATTGCTACATTTTGAGAAAATAGCGGGACTTTGTTTCCAACATAAGTTGGCATCATTATATATTGACCCTTCTAGTATATACAATGTGGCTTCCTTTGTAATATTAATCCGTTTGCTGGATTTATTTATTTTTAACCACCGGAGGTCTTATTTTAACATAATATGTATGTAAAATAAATTTTATATGTATTTTTAGCATACATATGTATTTATTTTTCATTCCATACTAATAAGGTTAGCTGCTATCTAGCGCATCCTTTTTTTCTCTATATATTGTATTCCTTAAGACTGCATAACCTGTCCTGTCTGTTTCCAGATTCTAGCTTTAAACCTTTTTGTCTATATGTGCTTTAAGGTTTTCTTCCTTTATTTATTATATATATATATATATATATATATATATATATATATATATACAGTCATGATAAAGAAAGTACATTCTCTTTGAATTCTATGGTTTTGCGTATCAGGACATAACAACAATGATCTGGTCCTTAGCAGGTCTTAAAATTAGGTAAATACAATCTCAGATGAACAACAACACATGACATAATATACTGTGTCATGATTTATTTAACAAAAATAAAGACAAAATGGAGAAGCCATGTGTGAAAACTAAGTACACCTTTTGATTCAATAGCTTGTAGAATCAGCTTTAGCAGCAATAACTTAAAGTAATCATTTTTGGTATGACTTTATCAGTCTCACAAGGTTGTGGAGGAATTTTGGCCCACTCTTCCTTACCATGTTGCTTCAGTTCTTTGAGGTTTGCAGGCATTCGTTTATGCAGAGCTCTTAAAACCCCTTCAGGACAGGGTCAAGTGCACAAGATCAGAACCAAATTCTGATGTAAACAAAAGGGGGACATTGGAAGTCACATGATCAGTACTCAGATTACGTGACTCCAATGCCACTGATTAGATTCTGGGGGACTGCCTTACCTTGCAAGGCACGTCCCCAAGTCGGCTCTTCCATATCTTTATCAAGAAGGGCAGCAAGGGGTGTCAAGTGGTTAAGGTCCCAGCACAGCATTTGAATCGAGTTGAGATCTGGACTTTGACTGGGCCATTGCAATACCTTGATTCTTTTCTTTTTCTGACATTCTGTTGTAGATTTACTCGTGTGTTTGGGATCATTGTCCTGTTGCATGACCCAATTTCAGCCAAGCTTTAGCTATTGAACAGATTGCCTCACATTTGACTTTAGAATACTTTGGTATGCAGAGGAGTTCATGGTCGACTCAATGACTGCAAGGTGCCCAGGTTCTGTGGCTGCGAAACAAGCCCAAATCATCACCTCTCCACCACCATGCTTGACAGTTGGTATTTGGTGATATGCTGTGTTTTGTTTTCACCAAACGTGGAGCTGTGCATTATGGCCAAACATCTCCACTTTGGTCTTGTCTGTCCAAAGGACATTGTTCCAGAAGTCTTGTGTTTTGTTCAGATGCAACTTTGCAAACCTAAGCCATGTTGCCATGTTCTTTTTAGAGAGAAAAGGCTTTGTCCTGGCAAAACACTACATACAAACCATACTTGTTCATTCTTTTTCTAATTGTATTGTCATGAACTGTAACATTTAACATGCTAACTGAAGCCTGTAGAGTCTGAGTTGTAACGCTTGGGTTTATTGCAATTTTTCTGAGCATTGCACAATCTGACCTTTTGGTGAATTTGCTGGGATGTCCACTCCTGGGAAGATTTGCTGCTGTATTTAATGTTTTCCACTTGTGAATAATCTTTCTAACTGTATAATAATGGACTTTGTTTGGAAATGGCATTATAACCCTCCCAAATTGATGGGCAGCAACAAATGCTTCTCTCAGACCATTTCTGATGTCTTTCCTCCTTGGCACTGTGTTAACACACACAAGAATGCTTCAAACCAGCAAACTTATAAAACTTCTGCTTTTATAGAGGTGATCACACTTCATGATGATCAATTAATCAAGGACATTTGATTATCAGCACCTGGCTACTACTTAGCCTCTTTATTCCTATGGAAGCAGTAAGGGTGTACTTTGTTTTTCTTCTCCATATTGGCTTTAATTTTGTTTAAAAATCAATACACGGTGTACTATGTCATGTATTGTTGTAATTTTAAGACCTGCTAAGGACCAGATGATTGTTATTATGTCCTGATATGTAAAACTCTAGAATTCAAAGAAGGTGTACTTTCTTTTTCCCATGACTGTATATAGATACATATACATATTTAGACATGTATATGTATGTATCTCTATGTTAAATCTCTTTGCAGTCCTTTTTTTTCTTACACTTGAGACCTCATATCTGTGAGCCCTTATAACTTTTTTATGCAATTTTTTTATAATTTTGTATTAGTGTTATTATGAGTATAACTGTACTTTTACATGTACTTGTAATGTTTTTTGTGCAACTTTTTAGTTGAGTTTAACAGTTAACCAGAGTTCTGAAGTCGTGATAGCACGACGCTCGTTAAATTTGAGTGAATGTGTTTACTTTCAACTTGTAATACATACGCTACTTCCAACACATGCAAAGAGCCCCAATAACCCCCTTATCACTCGTGCACAACTGTTAGTTTCATTTTGACAACCACCTTGGAACAAAGAACCAGAGGTGGAAAAAACATAAGGTAGTCGAAATCACCACTAAAATACCAGAGCATCCACACACACAGCTTGAGGATCCATGGAAATCGCATAGTACCTGGAAAGTTAGAGATTCAACCGTGAGACAATCAGATCTAGCCCTGGGAAACCCCAAAGATCCACTATCTAATTGAAAATATCCAGATTAGGAGACCACTCTCCTGGATGCAAGGACTAAAGACTGAGAAAATCTGTTTCCTAGTCGTCCACTCCAGGAATATGAACAAAAGAAATTAAACAATTGACTTCTGCCCAGGAAAGAAATCATGATCCTTCCCTCATGGCTAGGGAACTGTGAGTTCCCCCTTGATGATTGACATATGCTACTGATAAAAAATAATCTATATATAAAAAATCAGAGAAAGACTCCCTTTCCATCAGAGGCCAACTCTGAAGGGCTCTAAAAAAATAGGTCAAGTAAGACGAACGAAAGAAGCCCCCGGTGTAAAAAGCTGATGACTCAGCCACCAAGACAGGGATTGGCTTGTTCTGAAATGAAGTTGAATCCTACGAGATAGCACAGTATCATCCCTATACCACTGCCATTGCATACAAAGCTGAAGAGGCCTCATGAAAAAGCGAAGAAATTGAATATCTTCTGAAGCCACAAACATGAGACCTAACACTCCCATTGAAAGAGCAACTGAGGGAAAAGTAATAGACTGATTGTTTAGACAGACGGACACTAGCTTCATCCTCCTTAGATCTGCCAAGGAAAGACTTGTGTATACTGAATCTATCAAATCTTTCGAAACAACAACAACAACCCTAGTCTGAGGAACCAGCAAACTCTTTGGAAAAAAGATTTTACCAACTGAGTTGTTGAAGAATTAACAACAGTCTGCTGGTGTGAGAATCTGCTAAATGAAAACATTAACCATTAACCAAAATATTGTCTAGGTAAGGAAACACTGCAATACCCTGTAGGTTAGAATAAAACCCCCATTCCCTGTATTAACAAAGGAACAGGAGCAATCACTCCTATAGATTCTAGGTCCAAAACTGACTAAAAAAGCCTGAGACTTCACAGGATTTCTTGAACCAAAATATCATCTAGGTAAGGAAACACTGCAATACCCTGAGGTCTGATCCTAGACAAAAGGGTACACAGGACCTTGGAAAATATTCTGGGAGTTGTAACCAGACCAAATGGTAGAGCAACACACTGAAAATGCTAATCAAGAAAGGCAAACCTAAGAAACATGATGTTCCTTAAGAATAGGAACATGAATATAGGCATCCCATAAATCTATTGTGGACATAAAATTACCTTGCAAAAACAAAAATGTAGAAAAGTCCAAATAGTTTCCATTTAGAAAGTAGGAACTCTGAGAAATTAGATCAGAGTCTTTAGATCCAGAACCAGTCAGAATGTTTCCTCCATTACAGGAATAAAGAAGAGGTTAAACTAGAAAACCCCATTCTCTGTTTAAACAAAGGAACAGGAACAATCACTCCCATAGAGTCTAGATCCAAAACTGACTAAAAATGGCCTGAGCTTTCACATGATTTCTCAGAACAATAGACAGAAAATACTTTCCAGAGGAAGGCCTCATTCTGAAAACATTTTCAATAACCCTGGGGGAATATACTGTATTTAGAACCCAGGGATCCTGAACAGACTTAACCAAGCTTCCTGAAAGAAGCTTATCCTGCCCTTCATGCAGACTGAGATAACGGAGTAGATTTCTTGGACTGCTCAGACTTGTTCCAGTTAGAATTTGGCTTCCAGATGGAACCAGAGGAACCGGCTTCTAAGAGGAGGAATCAGATTTCGTTGTCATGTTCGGATGAAGGGGACAAAAATGATTAGGAGTTTAAAGATTTACCCTTGGACTTTTACTCCTGAGCTCCTTTACCTTCCATCACAGTAGAGATAATAGAATCCAAACCAGAACCAAATAACACATTTCCCTAAAAAAAAGAAAGAGATAAAAGCCTGGATTTAGAAACCATATCATCAGATCCTGGGGCCGAATTATCAAGCTCCGAATGGAGCTTGATGTCCCGTGTTTCTGGTGAGCCTTCAGGCTCGCCAGAAACAGAAGTTATGAAGCAGCGGTTTAAAGACCGCTGGTCCATAACCTGTCCACCTGCTCTGAGGCGGTGGACAGACATCGCCGGAAATCAACCCTTTCAAATACGATCGGATTGATTGACATTCCCTGCTAGCGGCCGATTGGCCACGAGTCTGCAGAGGGGAGGGGTTTGCACCAGCAGTTCGCAATGATAAATGCTGAGAGCGTATGCTGTCTGCATTTATCGATGTGCAGCGGACATGATCCGCAACATCAGATCATGTCCGCTCACATTATGATAAATAGGCCCCCCTGACTTAAGCATAAAGCCCTTTTAGAAAATACTGCCATAGACATACTTTAGCATAAAACTTAACGACAAAAAACTTAACAATGACAAATTAAAGTATTAGCACATTTTATCAATTCCAAAAAGGTTTAAAAAATCTTCAATAGCATAAACATCAGAAAATTGCCCAAAAAATTATTTAACTAAAACAAAGAAGCAGCAGCCACATCAGTTATAAAAACTGATCTAAAAGATAACTTGCTTGCTTAAAAACCCTCCTATAGAAGGTTTCTAACTTCCTTTTAATAGAACTATCTTTTAAAGGAATAGTGGTATGTAGAGCCAGAGCAGAAATAGTCCCATCCACTTTGGGAAAGAATCCTAAAATTTAGCACTGGAGGCTGGAAGGTAAAGTATTACCTGACTTTTTTTTTTTTTTTAAACAAGCTTTATTATTGAATATATTTAACAACATGTAGCAAGTTACATTCTTGCAAAAGGTTATAATTACAATCAATGATATATATGATCAGTAACAGCTTATCCATTTGCTAACATACATTCTTATTTTTATGATAGGCTCCAAAGTTCTTTCAATTAGACAGATAAGATAATGTCCATCATTTCTAGTGATTATGAGCTTGTTTTAGCGAGGACGCAGTCTCGCTAAGTTTTACCTAGTAAACTTATTCTCAGAAGCTAAACATCAGGTGCTTAAATGTTATCTAAACTTAGATGCCCAGCCTACTTAAAACATACAGCTGAGCTTTAATCTGTCTCCTGGTGTTTCAACCCATATAGGGCGTTATTTGACTGAAACATAGTAAGTACATTATAACAGAGAGAAAAAAGAGAAGAATGAGAACAGGGTTGAAGAGGAAAAGGAGGGGAGGTAAAGAGGGGGAGGAGAGGGAGAAAGAAAAAAAAAAAAAAAGGGGGGGGGAGGGGAAAAGGGAGGAGGGGATGAGGGGACCGGGGGTTATGAATCCCACTACACTTCGCTCAAAAAGTATATCTGTTTTAGGTTATATTCCCCTTCCCTCCCAGGTTAGAAGCATCATTTCATGTGTTGCCAATTTGCCAGTTTTCAGATAGTGGTATCTTTCGAGTCTCAAAAGATCCATTACTCTAGATTTCCATTCCTGGACATCAGGGGCCTGTGTCTTCTTCCAGTATTTCGGGATAAGCCCTTTTGCTCCATTGAGCATCAGCAAAAAGAGTAGATATTTGTCTTCCCCTACTATCTTGGGCAGTTCGTGATAGATTAGGTAATTTGGCTTTGGAGGAATTATCATTTTGAGGATTCTGCTCATCTCTCACAGCACTCCCCCCCAGAAAGGTTGTATAATTGGGCAGTTCCACCATATGTGTAATAGTGTACCGCTTTCTCCACAGCCCCTCCAGCACTCCCCCGTTGTATGTGGATATATTCTCTGGAGCCTACTAGGAGTCAAGTACCATCTGCTCAAAAGTTTGTAATGCTTTTCCTATATTCTCATTGAGACAGACGCTTTTTTTGCCTTTCCAAATATTTTAATCCAATCTTTTGTTTCTATCTCCTGTCCGAGTTCAGTTTGCCATGCATATGCATAAGATGGGATTGTTGTACCCCCCTTAGTGAGCAAGAGTTTATATATCTGTGAGATTAGGTGAGTCGGTGCTTGTGGTGTCGTGCAGAGAGTTTCAAAATGTGTTCTACATCTATGCATTTCTGATTTGTGTTTGTGCGTGTTGTAAAAATGAGAGATCTGGGCTACTCTATACTAAGAATCAAAGATGGCCGGGTCCCATTCCGCCATCTCCGCTTGTGTTTTGAGTTTGTCCTGCTGCAGGATGTTGGATATGGCCGAGTCAGCCAAGCTATGATACGCTCCTGACACAAATGGCTTCCTTTCTATGCCTAAATTCGTGTTTTCCCGGATTGAGGTGTTGGGCGAGGCAAGCGTAAAGACACTAGCGTCCTCTTTGATTAGCGCATCCCATCTCTGGAATACTTCTACAATCATAGGATATTGCTTAATTAGGCCTGGGCGACCGTTAGGAGTGATCCAGGCCAACTCACCCGTATTTCCTCTTCGAACAATCTCGTTGTCGATTTTTATCCATGCCTTATTGCAGGATCCCTGACTCCATTCCACCAATTTCTGGAGGGAGATGGCTCTTTGGTATTCCCTTAAAAGAGGGACTCCCAGTCCTCCCCTTTCTCTGGGTAAGTAGATTGTGTGTTTTCTGATTCTTGGCTTTATCCCGTTCCAGATGTAAGCCTCGATAGCAGATTGGACATTCTGAATGTAATGTGCGAGCAGTGCTAATGGGACCGCCTGCATCACATAAAGTACCCTCGGGAGCACGTTCATTTTAATTATCCCCACCCGGCCCACTTGCCATTTACTCTGACCCTGGCGTTCGGCGTAGAATACAGGGACATCGTCCGGTTTATAAAGCCGGGTCCGAAGCCGAATTTCTCTAGGGTTTAGTGTATGAATATCTAGCACACACGGTCAAATGCTTTTTCAGCATCCGTTGTTACCAGGGATAGTGGGGCTCCGGTCACCTGTGCATGTGTGATCATCTGTAAAACCTTCAGGGTATTATCCCTAGCTTCTCACGCTGGAATGAAGCCCACTTGGTCAGTGGATATCAGACCCGGGAGATGTCTATTCAATCGGTTAGCCAAGACTCTTGCCAGAATCTTTACGTCCGAATTCAGCAGCAAAATAAGCCTGTAGTTTTCAGGTTTGTCCTGCGGTTTCCTGTGCTTAGGGATCACCGCTATAAAGGCTTCTAACATTGAGCTTGGTAGTGTGGGGTTATGGGCCAGTGAGTTAAAGATAGTTGCCATTTCAGGCGCTAGGATGTAAGGGTATGTCTTATAGTATTTAAGTCCAAAGCCATCCGACCCTGGACTTTTCCCCGTTGGCAGATCTTTGATGGCCTTCTCGACTTCCTCCAAAGTGATAGGAGAGTCCAGAGCCTCTGCCTCCTCCTCTGTGATCTGTGGGAGGCGGACATCATCAAGATATTTCCGCACCTCCTCCCCACTCTGAGGCGGTGAAGACCCTCTGTCTACACCCCCAGAGGGCTGCTGCAGATCATATAGCGATTCATAGTATTTTTTAAATATCTCTGCAATCGAAGCCCCATCTGCCTTAATTGCTCCCCCCTCCCCCATCATGTGATGGACGTATGCCTTTACTTTTTTCCTAGCTATGGCCCTCGCCAATAATTTCCCTGCCCTATCCCCTTGCTCAAAGTATGTTTGCCTCAATATAAGGGCCTTTTTTTGGTGATCTTCCTGCAGGAATCGCAATAGATCTGATCTAGCAGATTTCAGAAGCTTCAGCTTGCTCCCGTCAAGGGGGCAAGCTTTGTGTAGCTGTTCCGCGCTTTCTACTCGGCTCAGAAGGGATTTGTATTGTTCCATTCTTAATTTGTTCAGTTTCGCCTTTCGGCTAATTAAGAGTCCTCTAATGGTGCACTTGTGTGCTTCCCAGATAGTAGAGTTCTCAATATTCTCATCTGCGTTAAGGCGAAAAAATTCATCCAACGCTTTCTTGATCTCGGCCAAAAACAGTGGGTCATCCAACAAGGTGTCGTCTAGCTTCCACGTATAGGGCGTGAGCGGGGCATTAGGCCAATCCACTCTGCAACTAATTGGGGCATGGTCAGACCACGTGATTGCATGTATGTTGCTGCTTTTGGTGATTATTAGGCCAATTGTGTCTGTAAATATGTAATCAATACTTGAATACTTTCTATGAGGATGTGAGTAAAATGTATAATTTCTGCAATGAGGATGATGCATGCGCCAAATATCATGAACTGCTAGCTCAGCCAAAGAGGCCGTCATTCGCTTCAAAATCTTAAGGGGAGTGCTGGATAGGCCACTGGAAGTATCAAGTGAGGGATCCAAAGGTGCATTAAAATTGCCCCCTAAATATAGTAACCCTACCTTTATTTCTGTGATCTTACGTATGACCTCAGGGAGAAAGAGGTGCTGGGACCGATTGGGACTGTAAACGTTGGCCAGAGTGATTGGCCTACCAAATAATGAGCCCATGAGCAGAATGAATCTACCCTCCGGGTCATCATACTGCTGTTGTAGCCTAAAAGGCATTCTAACACTGAACATGATACCGACCCCGTTTTTTTTTTTGTAGGGCCCGATGCGAAGTAGGCCATAGGATATCGATAATTGGACCACTTTGGCTCATGTCCGACAGGAAAATGGGTCTCCTGCAAGAATACTATATCCCCTCCCATGCTATGCATATCCCTGAGAACTATTGCCCTTTTGTTGGGACAGTTCAGGCCCTTGGCATTGATAGATATTATTTCAAATGAGCGGGGCTTAGTATGGCCTCGTCCACGCTCCATGGTGTCTTATTGTACAGAAATTTGGGCTCCGGAGCAAATGAGGTTGCAGGGAATGGGAGGAAGTATATGAAGGAAAAAAAAAAAAGGGGGGGGGATTCAATATATAAAGGGGAAGAGCTAGGAGAGGGTAGAGAGGAAGGTAAAAGCAGGGGGGAAGAAAAGGGAAAAGAGAACAGAAGAAGAAAAGGAAACCTTATTTAGTGTGACACCTTAAGGTTTAAAAGCTAAAGTGTTTACTTTCTGTAAAACATATTATAATTCTACAATAAGTACAGGTGATATAAACTTTACAGTAAATTTCAACAATTGGAACACGCTCCTAAAAATGAAACTCCAATAACTAAATGTAACAAAATCGGGGGGTAGTTGTCCCCGTGTAATCGCAATGCATATAAACATTTAAAACTTTCAATTGTAAATGAGCACATTCCTATGTATGATACAATAGTGAGTAGTATCTCCCATTACCTCTGATATACTAAGACAAGGTGTGCACATTGTCATCTACCATCATGTGTCAATTTGCGTCAGGAGACGGGTCACCACCAACCTTATCAGTTTAGGATCTGAAATTAGTGAGGCCATAGATAAGTTAGGACCCAGATCAAGGAGCTGTCTGCTTTTCTACACTATATCCTCGCTAAAGGGTTCAGCGACTTACATCTTTGGTTAGGTCTGTAGCTCTTACCATTAACCCAGCCCATCCACCTGACTCTCCCATAAGAGCGGTTATTTGGTAATCCTAGACCAGGTTATGTATGTGCTCAACCCCGTTCCTTTTAGGTGTTTGCCTAAACAAGTTTTGTTGTTACTAGTGGGATTCTTCATTGGTAATAACCTATGTGCCTCTGTGTGACATATAATAAGTGCTGTAAAAAACGTTAATTAACATATATAATCTCAAACATATCAAAGGTATACAAGTGTCAAATCATACATGTGTTAAACAATATATGACCTGTAAGTCCAGAGTTAGTTCCACCTTCAGTTACCGGTGATTGAGGTATGCAAACTCAAGGTAACTGGCAATTGGGAAGCTCAAGGACAGACAAAAACAAAAACAGAGCCTCCGACCCTCAACCAGGGTTCTGCTGATTTTCATCTAGGCCTCTTTCCGGGGGTTGCTGTGGAGCCGCATCCAAGGCCCGAGGTGGTCTTATATCAAGGCCCAGGGCTTGAAGCTTGGGAGGTCATCTATGGTTCTTAAGACATGAGACCTGTTGTTTCTTGTGGCTATTAGGCTAGTGGGGAAGCCCCATCTGTAGGGAATCCTCATCTCTTTCAGTATTGATGTTGCAAATCTCATATCCCTCCTCTTCTGTAAAGTTGCTGGGCATAAGTCTGAGTAAACCTGCACTTCTGCTCCTCTGAACTCCAGTGGGTGTTTTCCTCTTGCAAGTTTCAGGACTTCTTCCTTATCCCTAAATGATAGAAATTTCATAATGATGTCCCTTGGGGGGGGCTCTACTAGGTGGTTTCGGGCGTAGAGCCCTGTGTGCTCTTTCAATTTGAGTATCCGGTGCTGCATCATCATTTTTTAAATATCTAATGAAATCTTGTAAATAATTTGGGAGGGCAGGGGGGGTCTATGAATTCAGGAATTCCACAGAGGTGGAGGTTGTTCCTCCTGCTCCTATTCTCTAAATCCTCTATTCGATCCATTAGAGTTTGCACTGCCCCTTCCTGGGCCTGCAATTGACTTGACTGGTGCTGTAGATCTGAATTCAGGGCCTCCTGCCTTTCTTCAACCAACGTAACTCGCTGATCAACCAGAGCTACATCCCTTTTCAGTTCCCCAAACATGGCCCTAAAGTACTGCATGGCCTCCTTAATGTCCTCTTTAGAAGACAGGTGTCTGATGTCCTCCTTTGTAAGATAACAAAAAGTCTGGGCTCTATGTTCGGGGCCCGGGGCCTGTGATGGTACAGAATGAGAAACTGCTTCACCCTGAGATTTGCTAGCAGGTGTAGGGGGGTCCGTAGGGATGAGATAGCTTTCCATGTTTGATGACTGAACACCCTTGGGCGGCTTAGCATTTCTTTTACTTGCCATACCCTTATATTGTCGCTATTTGTATAAGTGTCTTTTCCCCTTCAAGTCTTAACTGTTATTCTCTTTTTGCAGTTATTTTCTTACCCCACTCCACTTGGGTTATTATTGGGTCGAACTATATAGTAACAGTACCCTTTGCCTCAGGGAGATGCCTTCTCAGCTTTTAAGTTATAGGTTAATTAGTTTTGCCCCCACTGTTATATGGGTGTAATCCCTTACCGCACTATGCTTTGTCTCTTTGATGCTAAGATTAGCTTGCTTGGAAGTCGGGTTAGTGCTGCGAGATCTTTATACAGCCACGTGGGTGCGGTCTGTTATATTTTCGGTCGGGGATTGATGCAGCCGTCGCCACCCGTGGAGCGAGTAATCCCAAGACAATACTCCAGGTTAGTATGGGGAAACTCTGCAGCTCCCTGTGCTGTGCCTGCCGCTCCAGTCGGGTAATCAGGGTAATATAACAGCTTTCACCCGCTGCAGTGTGCGCTCTGCGATAGTTGTGGTCCTCCAGGGCAAATGAGTGCTGCCAGTCCTGATGCGTTAGCCAATTAGCCAGTCTGGGCCGAAGGCTCTAGTAAATTAAAGTGTCCCGGTCACAAATATAAGCTTTTGATGGCTAGGAATGTGCAGATTAGCTGCGATTTACATCTAGGGACTTCAGAGCTCTGTTAACAAGCAGCCATCAAGGATCGTGGCTAGGCTCTGCCCCCCAAGTATTACCTGACTTTTTTTTGCTTACTTGAAGGAGGCATGCCCACCAACATTTCAGACACAGTAGACTGTATCAAATCCTTGACTTGAGGAATCAGTAGGATCAGGGCCATCTTTAATATTGACTGGACCCTGGGCAATAATTTTCTTGCCCCCCCCCCCCCACCCCATGCAATTTTGCTCTCCACCCGAACATCCCAAAAAACAAATAAATAATTTAAAAAAAAGAAATAACATGCAATATGTGAAACTGGACCTAAGAAGTACTAATAAGTAAAAAAATATATAAATTCCTCCACTGTGGATTTATTTAATATTCTTTTGAATGGGATTCTAGTGTGAGGTTAGCTGGTTAAAGAGATTTATGGCAGCCAACAGGAGCAAAGCAAGGTAAAGACTTGTTCCCCTAAAAAACTTCATTTAGTTGATCTTAGGGCCATAGCAGAAAGAGCAGGGCTAAGGGGACCAGTAGACCGGATGCTGTCTGCCCAAGGCTTCATGGATACACTGTGAGATGAGTCACACAGCCTCAAGACTGAAGAGAGCAGTGTATGCAGCTGCACAGATGCTCAAATCCTCACGTGCCTGCCGCTACAGCTTTCTGCTGCATGCGCCTACAGTCAGCCCTACACAGAAACAATCCCCACAATCAGAGCAGTTACCTGGTAACAGTGGTAACCCCAGCAGGACCTTTTCTGATGCAGTGGAAATGGCTGGATGCCAAGTTAGGGCTTAGCATTCAGTGCTGCACAATGCACATCTAAAACAGCACATGGCAATAGCTTGGCATGTCACATGACATCGGCACGGTCTGGCACAGTTTAAAAAAATATATATATATAAGCAGAATACAATTTGACTGTGACAGTACTAGAACTGAATGTGTGTGTTCCCCATGTCACATCAACAGTCTGGTACGAACCAAAAAAAAAAATTTTTTTATTTTTTTTTAGGACTCTTGGGCCCCTCAACAGACACTGGGCCCTGGGCAGCTGCCCCTTTTGCCCTGTGTTAAAGACGGCCCTGAATAGGATTGTCCTGTAAGAAACAAACAGAAGGAGCAGTAACACCATTAGAAGCAAGAGCAGCATTAGATAGGTAAGAATGCATTAAATTAATGCATTTATTGCATATAAGCAGAGATAAAACCTCAGTTTATTAACAATTATAAACACTAAACAGCATCACACTGACTCACACAGGCCTGAAAGACGGCGTATGCCAACGTGCGTGTGTCAAAAAGTATGTGCGTGAAAAAAAATCTGTTGTGCGTCATAAATTATACGTGCGCAAAAAGCTGTTCGGCGTTAAAAAATGTACACAGGCGAAAACATGATGCATACTTATAAAAACTTAAAAAATATATATATGTATATATAACTGTTCCAAGGTCATATAAATATATAATAAGTATGAATAACAATAACCTAACAGACTAATAGAGTGCCAAATGATAACAAAATAAAGTACTTACCAATAGTTACCCTACTACTGGAGGAAAACAGTAGGAAGCCAAAACCAGTGCTGAAACATAACAGCAAAGGATCTGGAATAGGAGTATATCGACGGACCGACATGAGGAGGCAAAGAGAAATTCCTGTGGTATCCATAGAAAGACTTGTGACTAGATCCCAAAAGGTGAAAAATATGCCAAAAAAAGATCAGATTAACTATATATATATATATATATATATATATATATATAAATTCCAAACAGTGGTGTAAGTGCACTCTTACCAACTCTTGCAGCTTGTCAGGGTGCTATAAGGTTAATAATATAATGTAGCAAACAAGCACTCACTGAACAGTTCCAACTGTGACAAAAAGTTTTAATTTTGAATTAAAACTTTTTGTCACAGTTGGAACTGTTCAGTGAGTCCTTCTTTGCTACATTATATATATATACTAAGATATTGAAGCTAAGCCGAAACGCGTTAGCCTGATCTTTTTCTATCTTTTTTTTATATATTTTTTGTGTGCTGTTTTAATGGATATAATAAAGTGTAACAATTTTTTAAACGTTACATATGTTTGGGACTTTTTTTCTTTTTTCGCTATTCATCATAAGGGGAAATGAGGAGCCCCTATATATTTGGTCCCAAGCAAGTTTGTAACGGCATGAGTAGATCACCAAGTATACAGGATTTGAGCCGGTTTTGGAAGTGAAGCAGAGTGTGGAAAACGAAGATTGTTGAGTACATGTCATATCCGGGAAAAATCCCTGCACACACAAATGGAGATGCCGGAGAAGAGAGAGGTAGAGGTTCACGTTATCAGCGTGGTCCCCCTCCTTTCGGAATCCTGGTTGACCATCCCGTGAATAAGTGGCCGTGTTTGCCCACCGCATTGAGGTACAAATATAATAAGGGATTTGTTTTGTTGTGTAGCAGGTGAAGCTGCCTATGAACTTTACCTGTTTTCCCACCGTACTGAATACCTACGGCTCTGTATGCACCACGCCGCAAGTGTTTATGTGCTTTTTTCTATTATTCCATTTATTATTGTCAGTGTTTACAATGTTCCCAACTAGGGAAACTGTCCAACCATGGTCCTGTAGAGTGGACAGCATGCAATGCCCCCCAGTACACTCTAGCAACCAATAGAGTTAAAGTAGGGGCTGTAATTCAAAATTGATGGAGAGGTTATGAAACAGTGGTCTTAAGAAAGCTGCGTCTTATCTATCAGCTGATGGCTCACTCATGTGACCCTGCACTGCAAAAGAGTCAAAACAGCTTGGTAAACGGAGTCCAGAATTTTATAGGAAAATTGGAGAAAGTATTCATTGACAGTATGGTAGATGATGCTTGAACCAGTCATATTCTCGAAAAAAATGAATGTGGAATTTATATTTTCTTATGAGCGAGCCATATTAAATACAAAAGTTCAAGGATAAACTTTGGTCTTTGAATTTGAGGAAAAAAGCAAAACAGAATAGATGGTAATGAGATTCATACAAATATCTTGATTTTCTGGGTATTCTTAAAGCAATAGAGATGCATGCAATGTGTTTAAAGACCACTCTGAAGACTATTTAGTTAAAACTGTTAATTGGGAGCCGAGCTTGCGTTAACCTCACTAACTCCACAGATTGTGCCAAGTCTGGGCACTGTGGCCGGAAGGTGCAATTCCTGTAGAAAGAGATATTTTGGCAGACATTTCCCTGCATGTATTTTGATCCTCCCTGTGGGACAGCAGCTCCGTTATCCTAGTAATTACACACTTCATTTCCATCAGTTACAGAGCCATTAAAATAGCAGGAAAAACACAGTAGAGCATATGACCTGATATAGGCTGAGATGTATCCGCCAGATATTCCCACACATTGGGGAGTTAATTGACAGGGGATATTCCCCTCTCCTCTTTGTGTATATGTTTAGTTCTTTGTTTTTTTTTTTTTACTTATAACACTAATCCATATACTGCTCTCATTCTTATTTATAAGAAAAAATGTATTGTGTTAGCAGATCACTTGACACCTTTTTACTCTGTTTTGTTATATTAGGATTTTTAACTTGTTTTTATCCTTTTTTATTATTATTAATACATGTATAGGGACATGAATAAGGAAATGCTCAATTTTTTTCTTAAAACATTTATTTTTTACAAGTTGTGCTCCTATGCAACTTCAGTTGAGAATACAGATGGTGAGCCAGTTAGATGAAGGTATACATTTGTATGCTCCAATCACTGTCCATATGTTTATACTGTATGGAACAGAATAGGGGTGTTCCAATAGCTGAACATTGACTATGGGCTAGATTACAAGGGGCGCGCTAACATTAACGTGCACGCGATATTGAAACAGTGTGCTTGCGCTAACTTGCACTCATATTACAAGTTGAAAGTAAACGCGACTGCACAAGCATAAACTAAATTTGCGTTTGTCGAGTTAGAGCGGCTGAAGTCCCCTCGTAAAGGATAAGGGCTAAATTAAATGTTGCCCCAATCGCAACATAAATACATTAAAATGAAGTATTACACTAATATATTCACTATCTAATGATAATTAGTGATATAAATATTGAAAAATAAATAATTATAATGGTCAAAAGGTACATGGTATATGACAAGGTTTTTGAATGGAAATAGCTATAATTTATATATACATACATACAATATGTTTATACATGTGTATATATACATATTTATATATACTTTGGAGCCCTTTTCACTCAAATACCTGAAAACATGAAAAATAATTTTTAATACATTTAATGTGTTTTACTGTGTATGAATATAGATATTTTACATTCCAATGTTTTTCACATGGTGAAAATGGTCTATGTGTTTTTAAATATAGATACAGTATCCCACAAAAGTGAGTACACCCCTCACATTTTTGTAAATATTTTATTTTTTCTTTTCATGTGACAAAACTGAAGAAATTACACTTTGCCTCAATGTAAAGTAGTGAGTGTACAGCCTGTATAACAGTGTAAATTTGCTGTCCCTTCAAAATAACTCAAAACACAGCCATTAATGTCTAAACAATTGACAACAAAAGTGAGTACACCCCTTAGTGGAAATGTCCAAATTGGGCTCAAAGTGTCAATATTTTGTGTGGCCACCATTATTTTCCAGCACTGCCTTAACCCTTTTGGGCATGAAGTTCACCAGAGCTTCAAGGGTTGCCACGGGAGTCCTCTTCCACTCCTCCATGATGACATCACAGAGCTGGTGGACGTTAGATACCTTGCATTCCCCACCCTCCATTTGAGGATACCCCACAGATGCTCATTAGGGTTTAGGTCTGCTTGGCCAGTCCATCACCTTTACCCTCAGCTTCTTTAGCAAAGCAGTGATCATCTTGGAGGTGTGTTTGGGGTCGGCCCAGTCTCCAAAGGGAGGGGATCATGCTCTGCTTCAGTATGTCACAGTACATGTTGGCATTCATGGTTCCCTCAATGAACTGTAGCTACCCAGTGCCGGCAGCACTCATGCAGGCCCAGACCATGACACCCCCACCACCATGCTTGACTGTAGGCAAGACACACTTGTTTTTGTACTCCTTACCTGGTTGCCACCACACACGCTTGACACCATCTGAACCAAATAAGTTTATCTTGGTCTCTTCGGACCACAGGACATGGTTCCATGGTCTTCAGCAAACTGTTTGTGGGCATCATCTTTAGAAGAGGCTTCCTTCTGGGAAGACAGCCATGCAGACCAATTTGATGCAGTGAGCGGCGTATGGTCTGAGCACTGACAGGCTGACCCCCCACCCCTTCAACCTCTGCAGCAATGCTGGCAGCACTCATACGTCTATTTTCCAAAGAAAACCTCTGGATATGACGCTGAGCATGTACACTCAACTTCTTTAGTCGGCAATGGCGAGGCCTGTTCTGAGTGGAACCTGTCCTTTGAAACCACTGTATGGTCTTGCCCACCGGGCTACAGCTCAGTTTCAGGGTCTAGTCAATCTTCTTATAGCCTAGGCCATCTTTATGTAGAGCAACAATTCTTTTTTTCAGATCCTCAGAGAGTTCTTTGCTATGAGGTGCCATGTTGAACTTCCAGTGACCAGTATGAGAGAGTGTGAGAGCGATAAATTTGAGACACCTGCTCCCTATTCACACCTGAGACCTTGTAACACTAACGAGTCACATGACACAGGGGAGGGAAAATGGCAAATTGGGCCCAATTTTGGCATTTCCACTTAGGGGTGTACTCACTTTTGTTGCCCACGGTTTAGACATTTATGGCTGGGTGTTGGGTTATTTTGAGAGGACAGCAAATTTACACTGTTATACAGGCTGTACACTCACTACTATACATTGTAGCAAAATGTCATTTCTTCAGTGTTGTCACATGAAAATATATAATAAAATATTTACAAAAATGTGAGGGTTGTACTCACCTTTGTGAGATACTGTATATATATATATATATTTTTATATATATATATATATATACATACAGTATATATATATATATATATATATATATATATATATATACACACTATATATTTATATATATGGACACAAGAATTCCAGACACTCCAAAAAGGTAAAAAAAACAATCCTTTATTTTAGAAAAATATAAAAACACAAAAGTGAGTGGTAGCCCAGATAAAAACAAGACGGACAAAGGGGAACCAAGACCCCCTAGTAGTGCATCAGAGGGAACAAGTGCCCTAGCGGCATGAAATGCGTCTGTGGCACTACTAGGGGGTCTTGGTTCCCCTTTGTCCTTCTTGCTACCGCTCGCTTTTGTGTTTTTATATTTTTCTAAAATAAAAGATCATTTTTTTACCCTATTGGAGTGCCGGGAATCCTTGTGTCCGTATTCGTTTGTTCACGTCTCAACAGGGACGTGTACCCTTACTGGCTGTTTAGCCTGTCATGTGATAGCGCAGAAGAACGCCACGTTCTGTCCGGCTGGAGCATCCTACCCTTTTTCCTGTGTGATATATATATATATATATATATATACATATACCTATATATGTATATTTTACAAAAAAATACATATATTTATATATAGATAGATAGATAGATAGATAGATAGATAGATAGATAGATACAGATATATACACACACACACATATATGTATATTTTACAACAAAATACACACACATATATATATTCAGGCTCAAAATTTCCCCTAGCCCACTAGCCATTGACGAGTGGAGATTTAATGATGGGGAGTGAAAGTTAGTTACTGAATGTTGAGTCTGAAATCTGGTTGCATGATGGAAGTAGTAAAGATGGCACATTGTATTTGCAGAATGTTCCTTCCTATTGCAGCACTGACAAACACATTTTAGGCTATGTGCTAATACTATTATCTAAAGGAATATTATATATCCTTCAAAGGGCAAGGACGTGTTACTCCTCTAGGGCTGTAGGGACCCCATTAGTGCTTAGACTGTTACTTCTGAGAGGGTAAACGGTCCACAGAGAGAGAGATTGGAGAGGAAACGTGGAGAAGAAAGTAGCATTAAGAGAGAATGAAGAAAAAGGGGGAAGAGATATGAGAAAGGAAAAGAAAGAGTATAAACAGAAGATATGGCCTGAGAGGGAAGGGAGAGGGTAAAAAGAGAGATTGAAGAGAGGAAGGAGTTAAGAAAGATAATAAAGAGCAAGAACGGAAAGATGTTAATTATTAAAACAAAAATCTCCAATTCTGCTATGACCTTCCATGACTGTCAATACTCTCTGCACTCTCTATGTTCAACATCTTCATTTTGCTATCCAGCTGTCTTCCCCAGATCCTCTTGTTGATGTTTCTAGATGCTATGAACTTATTTTTTGTTAATTTATTACTGTATGTAGCATTATTTCATTGCTATGGTATAAAATAAAAACAATATTACAAAATGTTTCACAATGGCTAAACATATGCACAGAGTGGGTGACGTAGTGGGATTATAAATGGCAAGTAACATTTTGTCTTGGCTAGTAGCTTAGGACTTGAAATTTTGAGCCCTGTGTTTTAAATATATATATATATATATATATATATATATATACATATATATATAATATTTTACACAACCTTAGCGCTCCCTGTAAGGTAACAATGGCCGGTGCAGAGTCTCCAAACACACTCCAAAGAAATAACTTGCACCCGGTTTCTTCAATAAGGATGTTACCACTTTATTCACATACAGCTAGATTACGGGTTTGGCGTTATGAGTGAAAAAGCATCGTTATGCTTCATAACTCTGCTTTTTCCCTAACGCCGCTATTACAAGTCTTGTCGGTATAGGTGTACCGCACACCTTTTTGCCCATCACGCAACGTCAGTACTGCACCCTTTTTCAATGGGACTTCCATAGCACCAGTATTACGAGTTTGCCTGGGAGGCCAAAAAGTGAGCGGTACACCCTATACTGACAAGATCCGTACCGCCATCTAAACTCAGTAGTTATGTGTTTTACGTTACAAATCTATAACATAAAACTCATAACTAAACTGCTACAAAGTACACTAAACACCCATAAACTACCTATTAACCCCTAAACCGAGGCCCTCCCACATTGCAAATACTAAAATAAAATTATTAACCCCTAATCTTCCACTCTGGACATCGCCACCACTATTAAAATGTATTACCCCTCTTCTGCCGCTCCCCGACATCGTCGCCACAATAATAAACTTATTAACCCCTAAACCGCCGCCCTCCCGCATCACAAACACTACTTAAATATTATTAACTCTTAATCTGCCATCCGCCCACACCGCCGCAATAATAAACCTATTAACCACTAAACCGCAAGCCCCCCACAAAGAAATATACTTAATTTAAACTATTAACCCCATAACCTCTGGCCTCCCACATCACTACGTAAATATATTAACCCCTAAACCTAACCCTTTTGCGGGGCATTGCCCCAAAAATAACAGCTCTTTCATCTGGCAATAAAAATTGCAATCATCCCCCCAACATTAAAACCCACCCAACCAAACCCCCCAAATAAAACTCTATCTAAATAAACCTAAGCTAACCATTGCCCTGAAAAGGGCATTTGGATGGGCATTGCCCTTAAAAGGGCATTTAGCTCTCTTACGGTGTCCAAACCCTAAGCTAAAAATAAAACCCACCCAATAAACCCTTAAAAAAACCTAACACTAACTCCCGACGATCCACTTACAGTTTTCGAAGACCGGACATCCATCCTCATCCAGCCGGCGAAGTCTTCATCCAAGCGGGCAGAAGTCCTCATCAAAGCCAGCAGAAGTCTTTATCGAAGCGGCCAGAAGTCTTCATCCAGGCGGCATCTTCTATCGTCATCCATCCGGCACGGAGCGGGTCCATCTTCAAGATATCCGGCACAGAGCATCTTCTTCTTCCGTTCTTCGCTGGAAAATAAAGTTCACTTTAAGTGACGTCATCCAAGATGGCATCCCTTACATTCCAATTGGCTGATAGAATTCTATCAGCCACTAAGAATTCAAGGGGAAAAAACCTATTGGCTGATCCAATCAGCCAATAGGATTGAGCTTGCATTCTATTTGCTGATTGGAATAGCCAATAGGATTAACGCTCAATCCTATAGGCTGATTGGATCAGCCAATAGGATTTTTCCCCCTTTAATTCCTATTGGCTGATAGAATTCTATCAGCCAATCGGAATGTAAGGGACGCCATCTTGGATGACGTCACTTAAAGTGAACTTCATTTTCCAGCGACGATCGGAAGAAGAGGCTGCTCTGCGCCGGATGTCTTGAATATAGAAGATGCCGTCTGGATGAAGACTTCTGCCCGCTTGGAAAAAGACTTCTGGCCGATTCAATGAAGACTTCTGCCCGCTTGGATGAAGACTTCTGCCAGTTTCGATGAGGACTTCTGCCCTCTTAGATAAGGACTTCGCCGGCTGGATGGATGTCCGGTCTTCTAAAACTGTAAGTGGATAGTCGGGGGTTAGTGTTAGGTTTTTCTATTTGGGGGGTTTGGTTGGGTGGGTTTTACTGTTAGGGGGTGTTTGTAATTTTTATTGTCAGGTAAAAGAACTGTTATCTTTGTGGCAAAGCCCAGCAAAAGGCCCTTTTAAGGGCTATTGGCAGTTTAGTGTAGGCTAGGGGTTTTATTATTCTTATAGGGCTATTAGATTAGGAGTAATTCGTTTTTTTTGTGATAATTTTGTTTTTTATTTTGTGTAATTTAGTGGGGTTTTTTGTAATTTAGATAATTGTATTTGATTAATTTAATTTATTGGATTTGATTGTAATGGTAGGTTTTAGTGTAAGGCAGGTTAGGTTTTATTTTACAGGTACATTTGTATTTATTTTAACTAGGTATTAAGTAAATAGTTAATAACTATTTACTAACTAGTCTACCTAGTTAAAATAAATACAAACTTACTTGTGAAATAAAAATAAAACCTAAGCTAGCTAAAATATAACTATTAGTTATTTTGTAGATAGCTTATTTTTTTTTACAGGTAAGTATGTATTTAGTTTTAAATAGGTATTATTTAGGTTTTGTAAGGTTTATTTAGATTTATTTTAAGTATATTTAAATTAGGGTTGTTAGGGTTAGGGTTGTTAGGTTTAGGGGTTATAATATTTATGTAGTGTTAGTGATGTGGGAGTCCACAGGTTTAGGGGTTAATAACTTTAGTATAGTGGCGGCGACATTGGGGGCTGCAGATTAGGGGTTAATAAGTGTATGTAGGTGGCGGCGATGTTAGGGGCGGCAGATTAGGGGTTAATAACTGTAATGTAGGTGTCGGCAATGTTAGGGGCAGCAGATTAGGGGTTAATAACTGTAATGTAGGTGGCAGCGATGTTAAGGACGGCAGATTAGGGGTTATTAACTGTAATGTAGGTGGCGGCGATGTTAAGGGCGGCAGATTAGGGGTTAATAACTGTAATGTAGGTGGTGGCGATGTTAAGGGCGGCAGATTAGGGGTTAATAGTTTTATTTAGGTGGCGGCATTGTTAAGGGCGGCAGATTAGGGGTTAATAACATTATGTAGGTTGCGGCGATATCGGGGGCGGCAGATTAGGGGTGTTTAGACGTTTTTATGTTAGGGTGTTAGGTTTAAACATAACTTTTTCTTTCCCCATAGACATCAATGGGGCTGCGTTATGGAGCTTTTGTTTCCGCAATCACAGATGTTAGGCTTCTTTTTTGCCGGCTCTCCCCATTGATGTCTATGGGGAAATCATGCATGAGCACATCAAAGCAGCGCTTGTATTTTGGTGCGGTATGGAGCTCACCACCACCATATCGCCCGCACAAGCCTGCTTTTTGTAAACTTCTAATAGCAGCGCTATAGGGAGGTGAATTAATGCCGCTTTTGTGTCGGTCGTTAATTTCCCTATGTGCTCAAAATTTGTAATCAAGCTGATATTGTTGTACACTTCACACCCAAAAACATCCAACAATTCAGTCCTCTACCTGGGAACTTTATCAAGGATACAACACAAACTTAAACACCCACCTTAAATAGTATTCCACATATGGATCTGTACACACTTCTCATCTGAAAATCACCAAACAGGAACAGCAGGCACCAATTTCCTGTGATGACATCATCACAAAATTAACAAAAAAACTACTAAACTAAAGTTTAGAAAAGTACTGAAAACAAATTTCCACATAAAAAAAAAAACACCAGGAGGGCTGAATCACATCCTTGTGCTACATATTCTATACATAGATCATCAAAAAATGATCCGTCGTCATGGCAACAGAAAAAAAAAACAGTCAAATTACTGTTATATATGTAAATAACCTGTCCATAGTTTATTTACATATATACACAAAAGTACTAATTTTAAGTACCAATCAAAATTACAGTAGGGTAAATCATACGCCATACAATACTGAGCACATTACTTACTAACTCTGTCTCACACTAATCATAACTGATTTGAGAAGGGTGACCAAGAGATATGATCTAAGATAATACTTAAGCACATAGTTAATGCAATCAAAGAAAACAAAAACAAACAGCAACTAAATTATCTTTCATTTAAAATACATGAGAGCCAGACTTGCTTATTGAGACCACAGGGTGCCATCATTTGCAACTTATAAATCCACTCGATCTCTCTTCTGAGTAGTAATTTATTCATATCCCCACCTCTGGGGGGGTCTGTTGACTTGATCTATAGGCATAAAGCGAAGGTCTGCGACCGTATGTTTCTCTTGCAAAAAATGTAATGCCACCGGCTGGTCACTCTTTCCTTTCTTCAGGGCTTGTTTTATCCTTGACCAGTGATTGGCCATTCTGTCCTTCAGGGGGCACTCCGTTTTGCCTACATAGGTAAAGCCACACAGGCATTTAATAATGTAGACCACCATCTGCGAAGAACAGGTTAATCTATGCTTCAAATAGATCATTTTGCCCGTCCTAGGGTGACTGAATGAATTGCCCACAATAAAGCTGTTACAGGTTATACAGCCATCTGATCTATGGTAGCCTGGGTTAATGTCCCAACTCCTGACATCATTACTTTGAATAGGGTCAGTTCGAATCAGAAGGTCCTTCAATCTTTTTCCTCTCCTATATCCAATCAGAGGGCGGGTTTTGAAAACACCCTTCAGAGAGTCTGTAGATAGAGTGTCCCACTACGTGTATATTGATTGTTTCATCTGCTTTGTGACTAAATTAAACCTAGGGGTAAAGACACATGATGGTGGTTCAGAGCTTGCATCTTACTCCTTATTCTGGCACTCTCAACACTTTTTACTGAAAAGCCTCTATCAAGGAATTTGTTGGTCATTTTCTCCTCCCTAACCTTTATCTGTCACTCATCAGAGACAATTCTATTGATTCTTGAAAATTGGCTAATAGGTAAGATATCCAATACTGATTTGGGGTGAAAACTGGAAGCCAAAAGCAGTGAATTTCTATCTGTATCCTTCACATAAAGGTCAGACTGTAGCACCCCTCCCTGCTTCACTACCATCACATCCAAGTATGGAATATGAGTGTAGCTCGCATTCATAGTAAATCTGATTTTCGAGGGAATCCTATTCAACTTGTTAATAAACTCAGTCAGTTTGTCCATGGTGTCAGTCCATACAAAAACAGGTCATCTATATATCTACAATAACCTTTTATCTTGTCACCAAATTCAATATCTCCCAAGATGTGTTGCTGTTCATATTCAAACATAAACATGTTGTCCAGCGATGGGGCCACATTAAAACCCATTGCTGTCCGAATCATTTGTCTATAGTATGACTTCTCAAATTTAAAATAATTATTAGACAAAACAAAATCCAACAGTTCCAATTTTAAATTTGAGAAGTCATGCTTATTGAAGAAACCAGGTGCAAGTTATTTCTTTGGAGTATATATATATATATATATATATATATATATATATATATAAAAACAAATTGAACATAGAAGTGAAGAGCATTGGAATGTAAAATATTCATAACTACCTTCGGGGTTACGGCAGTTGGTCTAATGCTGTCAGGGTTTTTTCCCTGCTTTGTTTGCCATGTGCTGCTGGCAGCCATTTTACTCACCTTTCTTACTGAATCTGTTACAGAGTTTGTAGTGATGCTCATTTCCTGCACACCCTCTTATGGCCAGACTGTTGTACATCATCCGTGTGAGACAGGTTGCAGTCTCAGAATTGTGATGTCATCACTTATTATTTAAAGGGCCTCTGTTCAGTATGCTTTGCCCTTGCATTGTCTCAGACCTGTTTGTGAGTTCCTGTGTATTACCTGGCTAGTCTGACATCTCTTCTGGTTCCTGATCCCCTGGCTTGTTCCCGACTTTGCAGTTCTCCTTGTTCATGATTTCGGTTTGTCTGACTACTCGCTTTGGCTCGTGACTCGGTTCGTCTGTTTACCAGCTCTGGTTTTGACTCCTGGCTTGTTATTTGACTTGTGGACTTTTTATTATTTTTGTTATTAATAAAGGTGTGATTACTTATGCACTTCTCATCTCAGTTTGATTCCTGGCACCCTAACATTACGCAAGGGCCATGAATCCTGATGGTGCTAATAATCTGCCTTTACCTACCATCATTTCCAGGATAGATGAACAGGATCACCGCTTGTAACAATTTGCACTAGCCCTGCAAACCCTGCACATTTGGACCAGAGTTTCCCACAAGTTATGGCTGCTCCTGTTTCCGCTGCTGCACCTAGTCCTACCAGGAGCATGTCCGGTTCTGCACCTCTACCTCAGCGTTATGGAGGCGATCCTAATCAGTGCAGAGGGTTTTTGAATCAGGTGGGCATTTACTTTGAGATGTTACCTGAGGCGTTTCCCTCTGATAGAGCTAAGGTGGGATTTCTCATCTCTTTACTCTCTGACATGGCCCTTGCCTGGGCTAATCCCTTGTGGGAGACTAATATACCTGTGATTTCTAATTACCCTAAATTTGTGGCCTCCTTTCGAAGAGTATTTGATATTCCGGCTCGATACTCCTCTGCTGCAAAACGACTCATGTCCATTCAGCAAGTTACAAGATCTGTTGCTCAGTATGCCATTGAGTTCCGTACGCTTGGTTGGTTGGAACAATGAAGCCCTTGTTGCCGCCATCTTTCATGGGCTTTCTAATGCGATTAAAGACAAAGTTGCTGCCAGAGATCTATCAGAGGATCTCAAGGCTTTGGTGTGTTTTTTTAATCCTAATTGACATCAGACTCAGAGAGAGGCCCTCTTTCAAGGAGCGCTTGCAGAAGCCTCCTGTTTCATTGTCTCCTACATTGTTGTTCCCAACCATGCCTCCCTCTCCTCCCATGTCTCCTGGTCCCAAGTCACCAGGTACTGCTGTGCCGATGCAGTTGGGCTTCATGCATCTCTACACAGCAAAGAGGGCCTTTAGGAGGAGGGAGAGGCTCTGCCTCTATTGCGGATAACATGGCCACCTTTTAAAGTCTTGTCCAACATGGTCGGTTAAATGCTCACACCTAGAGTCCTGTCGGGGGCAGACCTTGGGTGGTTTATCTTCATCGCTAGAACCGCTAAAGTAGAAACCTTTGGTCACGGTTGTCCTTTTCTGGGTGGACACCTCCATAGTCACCCAGGCTCTTGTTGACTCCAGTGTTGCGGGATATTTAATTGACAGTGCTTTTGTATCACAGCACTCCATTCCTGTATTGCCTCGGTCTGTTCCGCTTGCTAATGATGGCTGGCCTCTTCTGCCTGCACTCGTTATTCATGAAACCACTCTGTTATCTATGGCTGTTGGGGATCTCCAGTTCCAGGTGATTAACACGCCACATTTTCCGGTTGTTCTGGGTTATCCCTGGCTCCAAAAGTACAATCCCAGTCTCGACTGGCGTAGGTCAGAAATTTTGTCATGGTCTCCACAATGTATTTCCACTTGTCTTCGGAAACCAAGTCCTGTGCACTTCTTCGGCATCTCAATTGCCTGAGGAGTACTGAGAGTTCCAAGATGTTTTTGACAAGGTGCGTGTGCTGGTACGTTGCCTCCTCACTGGTCTTACAATTGTGCCATAGACCTGCAACCCGGAGCCATTCCTCCTTGGGGCCGGGTTTACCCTCTCTCGGTTGCAGAGAATTGTGCTATAGAGGAGTATGTTGCCGATGCTCTGTCATGGGGGATCATCCTCAAATCCTGCACTCCTGCAAGGGCTGTTAAGACCATGCAGCAATTATAGGGGTCTAAATGCTTAACCTTATTCCGCTCATTACGGAACTCTTTGACCACTAGGATTAAGGAGGGCCACGAATGGAAAACAGCATTTAACACCAGGAGCGGGCATTATGAGCATTTTGTAATGTCCTTTGACCTATGTAATGCTCCAGCTGTTTTCCAGGAATTTATTAATGATGTTCTAGGAGATATGTTGCAACAGTGTGTTGTGGTGTACTTAGATGATATCCTCATACACTCACCCACTCTTGAGGCTCATTGTTCTGATGTTGCACGGTTACTTCAGAGACTACATGAGAACGGCCTGTTTTGTAAACTCGAGAAATGTGAGTTCCATCAGACTCAAGTAACCTTCCTAGGTTATGTAATCTCCGTTGCAGCATTCTCCATGGATCATGACAAGTTGTCTGCATTTCTGCAGTGGCCTCGCCCATTTGGTCTTCGCTCTATTCAACATTTTTTGGGCTTTGCCAATTACTATAGGAAGTTTAATGAAAACTTTTCTTCCGTGGTCAAACCTATCAAAAACATGACCCATAAGGAGAATGATCCACTCCATTGGTCACCTACTGCCAATAAGGCTTTTGAGACTCTTAAGACTGCCTTTGCTGCCACTCCAGTTCTGGCACATCCTAACCCTGTCCTGCCTTTCATTCTTGAGGTCAATGCGTCTGAGACTGGAGTAGGTGCCCTCTTGTCTTAACATCCTACGCCTGACGGTTTCTTGCATCCGTGCGGTTTCTTCTTTAAGAAATTGTCTCCGGCAGAGTGCAATTATGAAATTGGCGACATGGAATTACTGTCCATAATTTTGGCACTCAAGGAATGAAGGCACCTTCTTGATGGTACTAGCGTACCAGTGCTCATTCTTACTGACCACGAGAATTTGACTTATCTATCCGAAGCAAAACTTTTGTCGCCCCGACAGGCCAGATGGCCTCTATTTTTGTCTCGGTTTAATTATGTGGTCTCTTACCTGCCTGGTAGTAAGAATGTTAGGGCTGATGCTCTCTCTCGTCAATTTTCGCCTCTGTCCAAGGAGGAGTCTGTACCTATTCCAGTTATACCTCCTGACCATATTTTGGCCACCATACGTACTAATTTTACTTCTCCCTTAGGGGAGGAGATCCTGGCTGCACAAACTAATGCACCTCCTGAGAAACCTAGTGGTGAGTGCTTTGTACCTGAGAATCTTCAAACTAAACAATTGCACACTTACCACTATCCTAAAGCCGCAGGTCACCCGGGCAAGAACCAAATGATTTGGCCTGTCACTCGACAATTCTGGTGGCCAGGTCTTCATTCTGCGTATGTTGCCTCCTGCTCAGTCTGTGCACAGAATAAACAGAAAAAGAAAGCGCCTAGATTTAGAGTTTGGCGGTAGCCGTCAAAACCAGCGTTAGGGGGTCCTAACGCTGGTTTTTACCGCCCGCTGGTATTTGGAATCAGTCATTAAAGGGTTTAACGCTCACTTTGCAGCCGCGACTTTTCCATACCGCAAATCCCCCTACGCCAATTGCGTATCCTATCTTTTCAATGGGATCTTTCTAACGCCAGTATTTAGAGTCTTGGCTGGAGTGAGAGTTAGAAATCTAATGACAAAACTCCAGCCGCAGAAAAAAAACAGGAGTTAAGAGCTTTTTGGGCTAACGCCGGTTCATAAAGCTCTTAACTACTGTGCTCTAAAGTACACTAACACCCATAAACTACCTATGTACCCCTAAACCGACACTATAATAAATATTTTTAACCCCTAATCTGCCGACAGCACACCGCCGCCACCTACGTTATACTTATGTACCCCTAATCTGCTGCCCCTAACACCGCCGACCCCTATATTATATTTATTAACCCCTAATCTGCCCCCCTCAACGTCGCCGACACCTACCTACACTTATTAACCCCTAATCTGCCGACCGGACCTCACCGCTACTCTAATAAATGTATTAACCCCTAAAGCTAAGTCTAACCCTAACACTAACACCCCCCTAAGTTAAATATAATTTAAATCTAACTAAATAAATTAACTCTTATTAAATAAATGATTCCTATTTAAAGCTAAATACTTACCTGTAAAATAAACCCTAATATAGCTACAATATAAATTATAATTATATTGTAGCTATTTTAGGATTAATATTTATTTCACAGGCAACTTTGTAATTATTTTAACCAGGTACAATAGCTATTAAATAGTTAATAACTATTTAATAGCTACCTAGTTAAAATAATTACAAAATTACCTAGAAAATAAATCCTAACCTAAGTTACAATTAAACCTAACACTACACTATCAATAAATTAATTAAATAAAATACCTACAATTATCTACAATTAAACCTAACACTACACTATCAATAAATTAATTAAATACAATACCTACAAATAAATACAATTAAATAAACTAACTAAAGTACAAAAAATAAAAAAGAACTAAGTTACAAAAAATAAAAAATTATTTACAAACATTAGAAAAATATTACAATAATTTTAAACTAATTACACCTACTCTAAGCCCCCTAATAAAATAACAAAGCCCCCCAAAATAAAAAAAATGCCCTACCCTATTCTAAAATTAAAATAGAAAAGCTCTTTTACCTTACCAGCCCTTAAAAGGGCCATTTGCGGGGCATTCCCCAAAGAATTCAGCTCTTTTGCCTGGAGAAAAAAAACATACAATACCCCCCCCAACATTACAACCCACCACCCACATACCCCTAATCTAACCCAAACCCCCCTTAAATAAACCTAACACTAAGCCCCTGAAGATCTTCCTACCTTAACTTCACCACACCGGGTATAACACTGATCCGTCCTGGCTCCGATGTCTTGATCCAAGCCCAAGCGGGGGGCTGAAGACATCCATCCTCTTGCTGATGTCTTGATCCAAGTGTGCAGAAGAGGACATCCGGTCCGGCAAACATCTTCATCCAGGCGGCATCTTCTATGTTCTTCCATCCGATGACGAACGGCTGATCTTCAAGACCTCCAGCGCAGATCCATCCTCTTCTTCCGATGACTAGACGACGAATGAAGGTTCCTTTAAGGGACGTCATCCAAGATGGCGTCCCTCGAATTCCGATTGGCTGATAGGATTCTATCAGTCAATCGGAATTAAGGTAGGAAAATTCTGATTGGCTGATGGAATCAGCCAATCAGATTCAAGTTCAATCCGATTGGTTGATCCAATCAGCCAATCAGATTGAGCTTGCATTCTATTAGCTGTTCCGATCAGCCAATAGAATGTGAGCTCAATCTGATTGGCTGATCCAATCAGCCAATCGGATTGAACTTGAATCTGATTGGCTGATTCCATCAGCCAATCAGAATTTTCCTACCTTAATTCCGATTGGCTGATAGAATCCTATCAGCCAATCGGAATTCGAGGGACGTCATCTTGGATGACGTCCCTTAAAGGAACCTTCATTCGTCATCTAGTCGTCGGAAGAAGAGGATGGATCTGCGCTGGAGGTCTTGAAGATCAGCCACTCGTCTTCAGATGCCGCCTGGATGAAGATGTTTGCCGGTCCGGATGTCCTCTTCTGCCCGCTTGGATCAAGACTTCAGCCGGAGTATGGATGTCTTCAGCACCCGCTTGGGCTTGGATCAAGACATCGGAGCCAGGACGGATCGGTGTGATACCCGGTGTGGTGAAGATAAGTTAGGAAGATCTTCAGGGGCTTAGTGTTAGGTTTATTTAAGGGGGGGTTTGGGTTAGATTAGGGGTATGTGGGTGGTGGGTTGTAATGTTGGGGGGGTATTGTATGTTTTTTTTTCCAGGCAAAAGAGCTGAATTCTTTGGGGCATGCCCCGCAAATGGGCTGGTAAGGTAAAAGAGCTTTTCTATTTTAATTTTAGAATAGGGAAGGGCATTTTTTTTATTTTGGGGGGCTTTGTTATTTTATTAGGGGGCTTAGAGTAGGTGTAATTAGTTTAAAATTGTTGTAATATTTTTCTAATGTTTGTAAATATTTTTTTATTTTTTGTAACTTAGTTCTTTTTTATTTTTTGTACTTTAGTCAGTTTATTTAATTGTATTTATTTGTAGGTATTGTATTTAATTAATTTATTGATAGTGTAGTGTTAGGTTTAATTGTATTTCATTGTAGGTATTTTATTTAATTAATTTATTGCTAGTGTAGTGTTAGGTTTAATTGTAACTTAGGTTAGGATTTATTTTACAGATAATTTTGTAATTATTTTAACTAAGTAGCTATTAAATAGTTATTAACTATTTAATAGCTATTGTACCTGGTTAAAATAAATACAAAGTTGCCTGTAAAATAAATATAAATCCTAAAATAGCTACAATATAATTATAATTTATATTGTAGCTATATTAGGATTTATTTTACAGGTAAGTATTTAGCTTTAAATAGGAATAATTTATTTAAAAAGAGTTAATTTATTTTGTTAGATTTAAATTATATTTAACTTAGGTGGGTGTTAGGGTTATGGTTAGACTTAGCTTTAGGGGTTAATACATTTATTAGAGTAGCGGCGAGGTCCGGTCGGCAGATTAGGGGTTAATAATTGAAGTTAGGTGTCGGCGATGTTAGGGAGGGCAGATTAGGGGTTAATACTATTTCTTATAGGGTTATTGAGGCGGGAGTGAGGCGGATTAGGGGTTAATAACTTTATTATAGTAGCGGTGAGGTCCGGTCGGCAGATTAGGGGTTAATAATTGTAGGTAGCTGGCGGCGACGTTGTGGGGGGCAGATTAGGGGTTAATAAATATAATATAGGGGTCGGCGGTGTTAGGGGCAGCAGATTAGGGGTACATAACTATAATGTAGGTTGCGGCGGTGTACGGAGTGGCAGATTTGGGGTTAATAATATAATGCAGGTGTCAGCGATAGCGGGGCGGCAGAATAGGGGTTAATAAGTGTAAGGCTAGGGGTGTTTAGACTCGGGGTACATGTTAGGGTGTTAGGTGCAGACTTAGGAAGTGTTTCCCCATAGGAAACAATGGGGCTGCGTTAGGAGCTGAACGCTGCGTTAGGAGCTGAACGCTGCTTTTTTTTCAGCTCAAACTGTCCCATTGTTTCCTATGGGGTAATCGTGCACGAGCACGTTTTTGAAGCTGGCCGCGTCCGTAAGCACCGCTGGTATTGAGAGTTGCAGTGGCGGTAAATTATGCTCTACGCTCCCTTTTTGGAGCCTAACGCACTGAAAACCCAGCCATTCTGTGAACTCTAAATACCAGCGGTATTTAAAAGGTGCGGTCAAAAAAAAGCATGCGTAGCTAACGCACCCCTTCTAACGCAAAACTCCAAATCTAGGCCAAGGTGTTTTAGTGTAGCGCTAGTTGAAACCCTTGCTACATATAGTTCCCTGTTCTCACAAGTGATATTTTGGATAGAAAATAGTGTATATGTGTGCTAGAAGAAAGCTATAGGGTTAATTGTAATTTCAAATATTTGATGTATATCAAAAGATCATAAGTGAAATGAAAATATTTGCAAAATGTTTGCAAACATTTGTGCAAAGTGTGTTTGCAAATTATTTGCCGATATAAAATAGAAAATAATAAAATAGAAAATAATATAAAAATGTGTTATCTGTGCTTGCATGAAACAAAATCTTCAACAAAGGATAACTATTTTTGTGCTCGCATATAACAAAATCTTCAACAAAGAATAATTATGTTATCAAAAAATTAGCATTTTCAACAAAGGATAACTATATCAAAAAATAGTTGACAAAAAATGTGTTATTTGTGGTTTCATAAAACAAAATCTTCAACAAAGGCTAACTATAATATGTTATCTTGTGCTTGCATGAAACAAAATCTTTAACATAGGATAACTATAAAAAAATAATAAAATTTTCAACAAAGGCTGACTATAATATCAAAAAATAATTGAATTAAAATGTGTTGTATGTGCTTACACAAAACAAAATCTTCAACAAAGGATATCGAAATACAAAAAAAAAACTGTTTAATAAATATTTATAACAATCTTATGATTGTATTGCTCATAAAAATTCTCTTTAAAATTTATATAATATGACTGGTCATTTCTTTTGTTTGATTGTACTATATTCAATCAAATACAAAAATACAAAAAATATAAAAAATATAAAATTACAAAATATTGCAAATAGAATCAGTCTCAAAGAGCTTGAAAAGTCTCCTTTTGGGAATTCTCCTTTTGCAAAATGGAAACACCTGTATCAGTTAAATCATTGGAATAGTAACTGAAAAGCAATGGTTTTAAATAAAAAGTCCAGCACTTAGGATTTTATCCTTTTTCATAGAAAATTTAGTATTGTGGTACTTTTAACTTAATTCAAGTAGTAGGTGAGTACTTTTAACTTAATTCAAGTAGTAGGTGAGATGTTCTAAAATACCTTTATAAGAGTGTACTTGGAATTTGCGTTGAGAGTTCATATAAGACTTTGTATACAGCTGATAGCGGTATGCTAGCACACTACGTCCGGACTCTTACACCGCTTGTTAAAGTGCCTACCTTTTGCTTGATGTTGCTCTTTAGTTATTTACTTATTTCTGATAATATGAACAGAGCTTCAGCACGGGTGTCTGTGGAGTCTCGTAACTTCTGCTTAGCCCACTCACCGCTTCTCCATTGTGGTCTGTTTGGTCCGTGTCACCTGATCCTAACACCAAGTCAGGAGGAATTTCAGGCGTATTGATCTGTAATCTGCAAAGAAAATCCTTACTCTGTGCAGAGTTTGTGGATGAAAAAGTAATCCCTTATAATCAGATATAATCCTTCTTCTGTATGCGATTTTCTTTTATAAAGGTACACCATCAATGCGTTTCACAGATACACGGCTTTATCAAGTTATCCTTTGTTGAAAATGCAAAGTTTTTGATAACATAATTATTCTTTGTTGAAGATTTTGTTACATGTGAGCACAAAAATAGTTATCCTTTGTTGAAGATTTTGTTTCATGCAAGCACAAATAACACATTTTTTAATTATTTTCTATTTTATTATTTTCTATTTTATATCAGCAAATAATTTGCAAACACACTTTTCACAAATTTTTGCAAATATTTTGCAAATATTTTCATTTCACTTATGATCATTTGATATACATCAAATATTTGAAATTACAATTAACCCTATAGCTTTCTTCTAGCGCACATGTGCACAGAATAAGACTCCTCGACATCTACCTGTGGGTCTTCTTCAACCTATTGCTAATGGTGAGCGTCCTTGGACACATCTTTCCATGGACTTCATTGTCGAGCTCACTGTTTCCAATGGCAATACTGTTATCCTAATGGTGGTTGACGGTTTTTCTAAAATGTCACATTGCATTCCCTTGAAGAAGTTGCCTACTGCTCAGGAACTTGCTTCAATTTTTGCCTGGGAGGTTTTCCGTTTACATGGGTTACCCAAGGAGATAGTCTCGGACCAGGGTAATCAGTTTGTCTCCAGATTTTAGCATTCCTTTTGTGCTCAAATGGGGATCCAGCTTTCCTTCTCCTCTGCATATCACCCTCAATCCAATGGGGCTGCAGACCGAAAGAAATAAATGTATTAACCTCTAAACCGCCATGCCCCAAAACGCAAACTAGCTATTAAAACTATTAACCCATAATCAGCAATTCCCCACAATGCAAACTATCTATTTAAACTATTAACCCCTAATCCGCCATTAACCCACATCGCAATTAACCTAATAAATCTATCAACCCCTAAACCACCAATAACCCACATCGTAATTAACCTAATAAATCTATTAACTCCTAAGCCGCCAATAACCCACATCGCAATTAACCTAATAAATCTATTAACCCCTAAACCGCCAAACCCCACAACGCAAATAACTAAATACTAAGCAACCTAACCTAACATCCCCTAAATTAACCCCATTACATAAATTAAAATAATCCTAAATTACAATTAAAATAAAAAACCTAACATTACTAAGAATCTAAGTTTAAATTAAGCTAAAATTACAGAAAATAAAAAGTCTAACATTACATAAAATAAACAAAATTATCATAAATACAACATTTAAACCTAATCCCTATGAAAATAAAAAAGCCCCCCAAAATAAAAACACCCCCTAATCTAATACTAAACTACCAATAGCCCTTAAAAGGGCCTTTTGTAGGGCATTGCCCTAAGTTAAACAGCTCTTTTACCTTTAAAAAAAAACTAAGTTTCCTCTAACAGTAAAACCCACCATGCACCAAACCCCAAAAATAAAAAAAAGCTAACACTAATAAATCCTAAACTACCCATTGCCCCATAAGGGGCATTTGTATGAGCATTGCCCTTAATAGGTCATTCAGCTCTTTTACTGCCTTTAAAAGGCATTCAGCTCTTTTACAGCGCCCAAATCCCTAAACTAAAAAAAAAATAAAAAAAATAAAATAAAAATAAAAAGCCTAACTCTAACCCCCAGATAGGTACTCACAGTTCCTGAAGTCCGGCGGTGAAGTCTTCTTCCAAGCGGCGACCTCTTCTATCTTCATCCAGGACTGCAGAACTGAAGACCGGCGACCGCGGAACTGAAGACCGGCAACTGTGGAACTGAAGACCGGCGACCGCGGAGCCATGGGGCATGGAGGATCCTCTTTGTACGATCGCCGTCGTACACGTATAGTGAATTCAAGGTACGTGATTAAATATGGCGTAACCTATTAATGTTTTAGAAATCTGGCATCGGGTGGAAGCGTTAACACAATGCTAACTTACACCTACACGAAAAGAGCGACCGCACGTAAAGCGGAAACCTTTTCAATGGAAACCTGGTACTAAAATGGTACTTTTAGCTGTCGGCCGCTTCGGTAGCTTACAACTCCATTTTTAACGGCCCAATGGAAACGAGCCCAGAGACGGCAACAGAACCTAAGCTCAGCAAAGGAGGTAAGTAGCGCAGTGATTGCAGCAACTATAAATATATATGTAAATGATTATATACATATATATTTATGTGTTAATATGTGTATATTTTTATATTAGAATGTCTAATTATTTTAAAAGGAAAGAACAGTCAAAATTGAAATGTGCCTGGGTGCACTTCAGTTTAAAATAGAAGCATTTATGCAATATATTTCCATTACCAAAATGTTTCTAGTAAAAGTTATTACTCTTTCAGGGGCTGACTTAAAATTACTGCATGTGTCTAGGCGATCAGCATTCAAACTGTATTGTATCAGTGAAGACTTTGTGCTATAAAAGCCACTGCTCTAAAAAGGTGTGGTGTTTGAATGCTGGTGCACGAAGAACTCACAGGATATGTGCGTATGCCACTGAAAAACAGTAATAACTTTTACTAGAAGCATATTTGCTAATGGAAGTATATTGCAAAAAAAATTCTATTCAACATTTTATTGAGCCAATGCATATTTCAATTTTGACCTTTCTATAACTTTAAAGTAGAACATTAATGAGACATTTACATCATTATAACACAGTGTAGAGAAGAAATGGCTGATACATTCCTAAGCTTTTATTCCCAAGGAATTTGCTTCTATAGTTTTATCATCTGTCTGTCAAATCAAAACAACACTAAATTAAACACTAAGGGCTAGATGATGAGTGGAGAGCTAATTAGATTTCCCGCTCCAGCGTTAACTACGCTAGTAGTAAGCTTGGTGCTTTTGTCGGGTTGCGTTCGTATTATAAGCTGAAAGTAAACTGTTTTCCCTCTCTCGCTAACCCAACAAGCGCAAAAAGTCAAACTCAAAATATCTAGTGGGCATTCACGTATTTCGTTATTGAAGTCAGTGGAGAAAAAACTGTGGGAAAAAACACCCCGCTCTCAAGCAAACCCGATAGCATAAACTCATGTGTGCTGGCCCGACATGAAAATATGAATATTTCCCATTCCAATGTTCTGCAGATAACAGAACATAAATAAATATTTCTACAAATATCTGATGGTATTTTGGTACAATATATATATATATATATAGGAATATCTATTTAGAAATAGTTAGAATACATTCTGCTATGTACAGAACACTGGAATGGACAATATTTACAGTAAATACATAGTTTAAAAAACTTTATTAAAAATAAATATTGCATAAATATGTTTTTTCATTTTTTCATCTGCTTACTTACTCTACAATGCACTTATATATGTCTATATATGTATTTATGTGTTTATATGTGTATATTTGTCTGTTAATATATATATACACACACTCATACACACACATATATATACACACACATATATATATATATATATATATATATATATATATATACATACATCTCCATCTTTAGACATGTATATGTATGTATCTCAATGTTAAAGCCCTTTGCGTGGCTTTTTTTTTTAACATCGGAGAACTCATATGTTTGAGCACTTAGAACTTTTGTGAGCAATATTTTTTTTAAACTTTATTATTGGATGGTGTTATTATAGGCGTAACTGAACTTTGTAATATATTTTTGATGTCTTTAGCTAAACAAAAAAGTTGCACAAAACAGTCTTAAGAGAGCTCAGAAGTCGCGGTAATCATTCTATCATAAATTGCAATTGCGCAAAAGCGATTGTGTTTACTTTCAACTCGTAATACGAGCAGTAAGCCCAATGAGCGCAAACCCCTTAACGCCACTCGTGCAAATGTTTGTGCTCCACTTGTAATCTGGCCCTAAATGTATTTTCTAAGTGTAGTATTGAGGTTATTCCCTGCCGCTCACTAGTCATGTTTGTCACCATTTTAAATCTGGCTTTCACTACATTCCAGTGATGAAGTGTTTGCACATGTGCAGAAAATCATTTTCATATAACTTCAGTGCAGCTTAGGTTCCAAAATGGAGTCACCCATAATTAGAGGGAGGTGCATGGTGGGTGTCCCTTTAAGCTGTTGCTTCAAAGAACTAAAACAAATGTATTTTTAATTTCTAGTTTAATTTGTTGGGCATACTATGTTGGGGAATGAGCATTTTGCAATTTGGTTGTTTAAAGGGACACAAAACCCAAAATGTTTCTTTCATGATTCAGATAGAGAATTCAATTTTAAGCAACCTTCTAATTTACTCCTATTATACATTTTTTTTCATTCTCTTGATATCCTAATTTGAAAAAGCAGAAATGTAAGCATAGGAGCCGGCCCATTTTTGGTTCAGAATCTGGGTTGCACTTGCTGATTGGTGGCTACATTTAGCCACCAATTAGCAAGCGCTACCCAGGTGCTGAACCAAAAATGGGCCAGCTCCTGTGCTTATATACATGCTTTTTCAAATAAAGATAGCAAGAGAATGAAGAAATTATAATAGGAGTAAATTAGAAAGTAGCTTACAATTGCATTCTCTATCTGAATCATAATAGAAAAAATGTGGGGTTTGTGTCCATTTAAAGGGACAGTCTAGTCCAAAATAAACGTTTATGATTCAGATAGGGCATGCAATTTTAAACAATTTTCCAATTTACTTTTATCACCAATTTTGCTTTGTTCTCTTGGTATTCTTAGTTGAAAGCTAAACCTAGGAGGTTCATATGCTAATTTCTAAGCCCTTGAAGGCCACCTCTTCTCACAGGACATTTTGACAGTTTTTCACCACTAGAGGGTGTTAATTCATGTGTGTCATATAGATAACACTGTGCTCACACACGTGAAGTTCCAGGGAGCCATCACTGATTGGCTAAAATGCATGTCTGTCAAAAGAACTGAAATAAGGGGGCCGTTTGCAGAGGCTTAGATACAAGATAATCACAGAGATATAAAGTGTATTTATATAACTGTGTTGGTTATGCAAAACTGGGGAATGGGTAATAAAGGGATTATCTATTTTCTAAAACAAAAAAAATTCTGGTTTAGACTGTCCCTTTAAGACATGTATTTTTAATATCTTGCAGGATTTCCACAGGTTGAGAAGTCTGCCCACTGTCCATCCAACACCTTCCTCCATCAGGACAAATATCTGGCATTTCAGTGACTGCCCTGGATCCACACAAGATCTACCCAACTCCACTCAATCCTGCTTATGAGATAGCTCTGCCTGGCTCTGCATACCAAACACTGGTAGGTCCCCACCCACAAGGCCCTCTAACCTATCTGTCCCGCAAGTTTCCAGGAAATATTGGGAGATACTGATTTAAATAATTCTGGCCATGAGGTGGAATCAGGACAATTCAAGGGAGGATTTAGAGAGGTCTAATACCAGAGGGTTCCTTCTTGGCAACAATGGATGTTATGGAACTGCACACCCATATCCCTCACCTGGATGACCTAGAAGCATGATTCACCAGCAGAGAGTATTATATAACATCATATTTAACTCTAGTCCAACTATTTAGCAAAAGGACATATGCCACAAAACAATTGGAAGCACCAAGTGGAACAAGTATGGACCTAAGCACACTAAACTATTAAAAGCTCAAAAAGGATTTGCTATCTATTTGCAGCAGCTAAGACATGTATTCAATACAAGAACGATGTCCTGATAATCTGGACAACATGAGATAAATACTTGCTATTAAACAAAAAGATTTAATTAATTTTACTATTGTTGTCACCTTGAACTAGTCCACCATGTATATAATTTTTCTTAATACTAGCATTTATAATAAAAGGGTGGTAAATTATATTTTCAACTACAAAGTAGGTTAGGAAGCAGTGGTCAGATTACCGCTGTTTCTTGACAGTCGGAGGAGCTCCAAAGCTGTTCCCATAAAATATTTAATTAAGGGATAAAAACAACAAAATTGCAATATACATTGCTCTAGATAGGTTGAAGTGCATCTATCAAATTTGTATTACCCTATAAACTTTTTCAATGCATTGCTTGAATACTCATATATTATACTTTAATGAGTTACTTATAAAGCGCCAACAGAGTGTAAACATTTGTAGGGTTCATTACCTTACATACAAGTACAACAAAGCTATATTACATTTGCAAGGGTGCATATCAAACATTGCAATAATTGAGTTAACAAAGTAATACAAAAGCAGAGGAATGCCCTGCCCTTGAGCCCAATCAATTCAATAGTAGGTTCAGATTCATACAAAGTAGCCTACAGGAAGAGTGGCTCTCAAGTTTACAATATAAAGAGAGGGAATGGGCACAGAAGGTACGGAAGAAGGGAGATAAGTGTGATAAATGGTTGATGACATAGGGAAAGACTAAAGAAAGAAAATGTTTGCATAGAGAGCAAATTAAGTTTGGAAAAAGTGTAGCAAAACGTGGAAGTTTATCAATTAGGGTTGCAAGGCATCCAGTATTCATTCGGAAAGTCCAGTATTTTGGCAGGCTGTCCAGTTAATCTTCACAAAAATATTGGGCACATAAATGTCTATGAGTATTAAATGTATAAGTCCCCTATGCCTCAATGCATGAGGGGTAGCGAAGTGAGAAAAATCTCTACTTTTAACATGTGTTACTGGAAAGCAAAGAGGTACAATTATTGACTTGTAGGTTACTAGTTGTAGAGGGGTAAAATTACTGTCTAGTTGTGAAAAATATACATGGTAGGATTAAGAGTGGGGTCTAAGGTAGAACTTTAGCGGGAGAGCAATGTGCATTCGCAAACACCTTCGTGCCCAGCCACCTACAGATTGTACAGTATTTTTGTGGAAGACAGTTGGCAACTCAAGTACCAACATAGAAGCTGTTAATGTGAAGTAGTTTCTCTATTCTGGAGATGGATCATTAGAGATGACTGCACTTGATTACTTGATTCCACCCATTGGGGCCGATTTATCATTGTCTGTCCGACATGATACGCTGTAGCATATCATGTCCGAAAGACATAGCTGAATGCTGAAAGCATACACTGTCTGCATTTAACATTGCAGAAGCAGTTCTGGTGAACTGCTTGTGCAATGCGGCCTTCAGCAGATTTGCGGCCAATCGGCCACTAGCAGGGGGTGTCAATCAACCTGATTGTATAGGATTGGGCGGATTGCAGATCGCAGCCTCAGAGGTAGCGGACCAGTTATGGAGCAGCGGTCTAAAGACCGCTGCTTCATTACTGCTGTTTCTGGCGAGCCTGAAGGCTCATGCAGAAACAGGGACATCAGGGGCCATTCGGCCCTTGATAAATTGTCCCCTATATCTTGATTGGAGAGATCAGTCAGATTAATTTCCTTGAAATTTTGTTTGCAAATGTGGGAGACTGATGTAAGTTAGAGACTTCAAAGCTGGCTTGCAAATCTGGGAGTTATATGAGTTTAATAGGAGCTTCCCATCAAACCACATCTAACACTCAACAACTATAGCCAAGCCATGAAGGACACTGCTGAGACAAAATTGACTGTGGTTTGTGGATTTATTAATTGTATTAAAACGTTTATCATATCTTTTAATTTATTTGCACATAGGAGACTTTCAGCTTTTTAATGTTGTGTATTTTTTGTTTTTTTTTCTTATTTAATTTTTTCAGATCCAAAGATTTATGCCAATAAGCCTCTAGCTTGGTCACATAGTCCTGTAACAATTCCTGCAGCTTTGAAAATGCCCTTTTTACAGAGCAAATGCTCAAGTTTTGTATATGGACTATTAATACATCTCTCATTCAGTATTCTGCATGTAAATACACCTGAACTTTATCACTTAAAGGGACATAATACTCATATGCTAAATCACTTGAAACTGATGCAGTATAACTGTAAAAAGCTGACAGGAAAATATCACCTGAGCATCTCTATGTAAAAAAGGAAGATATTTTACCTCACAATCTCCTCAGCTCAGCAGAGTAAGTTCTGTGTAAAAAGTTATACTTCACCTGCTCCCAGCTGCAGGTAAAAAAAAATAAAAAATGAACAGCAGCCAATCAGCATCAGCAGTGCTGAGGTCATGAACTCTTACTGTGATCTCATGAGATTTCACTTAACTCTCATGAGATTTCATAGTAAGCTTCCTTTACCTGATTGGTGAAATAATATGAGAGTGCACGATGCTCATCCCCTAAGCTGTCCTAGGACAGAAACACTAAAATGCTGCTTAGAAATCCTTTACAATGGGATGTGGCTACTGAGGAACTTTTGAGGTAAAATAGCTTTCTTTTTTACATAGAGATGTTCAAGTGATATTTTCTAGTCAGCTTTTTACAGCTATGCTGCATCACTTTCAAGTGTTTAAACATTTGGGTATTATGGTCCTTTAATCAGACTGCTGCTGCCATATAAACGTTTGCAACTGCTTTCCACCCTAGGTATGTATTAAAACTATATCTTATGCATTGTGTTTATTACTCTTGTTCACAAATTAAGCATTTTATGATTGATTTACTATTAAAGGGACAGTAAATGTTACTAAATTTAGAAATAAATCTTTTACTAGAAGCAATCCACAATACTCCATAAATAGGGTTGAAAGTTACAATTTTCAATATATATTTTATCTTCAAAAGGGCCCCTCAGCTTCTGGCACTGGCCGCCCCCTGCAAGTAATTTATTTTTAAAATTGAAATAAGCAGTAAATGGTTCCAACAATACTAATGCAGCTGACTGTTGCACGTTTTCCCTCATCAGTGCGTTCATATTCAGTTTCAGCTTATTTGATTAAGTAAAACATTTGTTTATAGGAGGATGGTCATGTGGGTTAAAGGGATTGGAAAGTAAACATTAAACTTACAGGATTCAGATAGAGCATGTCATTTGAATACACTTTTAAATTAACTTCTGATTTTAAATGTGCTTCGTTCTCTTGGTATCCCTTGTTGAAATAAATATGCACATATCCTATACTAGTGGGATCTAGCTGCTCATTGGGGCCTGCACACATTTGTCTCTTGTGATTGGCTAACTAGATGTGTTCAGCTAGGTGCAAGTAGTGCAATGCCGTTCCTTCAGCAAAGAAGAACAAGAGAACAAATCAGATTTGATAATAGAAATAAATTGGAAAGTTGTTTAAAATTGTATGTTCTATACATTTCATGAAATAAAATTGTGGGGTTTCCTGTCCTTTTTTAATAATGTTGACTTTTCCTTTAAGATACTTACTAAGGCCTAGATTTAGAGTTTGGCGGTAGCCGTGAAAACCAGCGTTAGAGGCTCCTAACGCTGGTTTTAGGCTACCGCCGGTATTTGGAGTCACTGAAAAAAGGGTCTAACGCTCACTTTTCAGCCGCAACTTTTCCATACCGCAGATCCCCTTACGTCAATTGCGTATCCTATCTTTTCAATGGGATCTTCCTAACGCCGGTATTTAGAGTCGTTTCTGAAGTGAGCGTTAGAGCTCTAACGACAAAACTCCAGCCGCAGAAAAAAAGCAGGAGTTAAGAGCTTTCTGGGCTAACGCCGGTTCATAAAGCTCTTAACTACTGTACCCTAAAGTACACTAACACCCATAAACTACCTATGTACCCCTAAACTGAGGTCCCCCCACATCGCCGCAACTCGATTAAATTTTATTAACCCCTAATCTGCCGTTCGCCACCTACGTTATACTTATGTACCCCTAATCTGCTGCCCCTAACCCCGCCGACCCCTGTATTATATTTATTAACCCCTAACCTGCCCCCCACAACATCGCCGCCAGCTACCTACAGTAATTAACCCCTAATCTGCCGACCGCAAAGCGACGCCACCTACATTATAGCTATGTACCCCTAATCTGCTGCCCCTAACACCGCCGACCCCTATATTATATTTATTAACCCCTAATCTGCCCCCCTCAACGTCGCCGACACCTGCCTACACTTATTAACCCCTAATCTGCCGAGCGGACCTGAGCGCTACTATAATAAAGTTATTAACCCCTAATCCGCCTCACTAACCCTATCATAAATAGTATTAACCCCTAATCTGCCCTCCCTAACATCGCCGACACCTAACTTCAATTATTAACCCCTAATCTGACGACCGGAGCTCACCGCTACTATAATAAATGTATTAACCCCTAAAGCTAAGTCTAACCCTAACACTAACACCCCCCTAACTTAAATATAATTTACATCTAACGAAATTAATTAACTATTCTTAAATAAATTATTCCTATTTAAAGCTAAATACTTACCTGTAAAATAAATCCTAATATAGCTACAATATAAATTATAATTACATTGTAGCTATTTTAGGATTAATATTTATTTTACAGGTAACTTTGTAATTATTTTAACCAGGTACAATAGCTATTAAATAGTTAAGAACTATTTAATAGCTACCTAGTTAAAATAATTACAAAATTACCTGTAAAATAAATCCTAACCTAAGTTATAATTAAACCTAACACTACCCTATCAATAAATTAATTAAATAAAATACCTACAATTACCTACAATAAAACCTAACACTACACTATCAATAAATAAATTCAATACAATTCCTACAAATAACTACAATTACATAAACTAACTAAAGTACAAAAAATAAAAAATAACTAAGTTACAAAAAATAAAAAAATATTTACAAACATAAGAAAAATATTACAACAATTTTAAACTAATTACACCTACTCTAAGCCCCCTAATAAAATAACAAAGACCCCCAAAATAAAAAAATGCCCTACCCTATTCTAAATTAATAAAGTTAAAAGCTCTTTTACCTTACCAGCCCTGAACAGGGCCCTTTGCGGGGCATGACCCAAGAAAATCAGCTCTTTTGCCTGTAAAAAAAAACATACAATACCCCCCCCAACATTACAACCCACCACCCACATACCCCTAATCTAACCCAAACCCCCCTTAAATAAACCTAACACTAAGCCCCTGAAGATCTTCCTACCTTGTCTTCACCTCAACAGGTATCACCGATCCGTCCTGGCATCCGGTGCTGAAGAGGTCCAGAAGAGGCTCCAAAGTCTTCCTCCTATCCGGCAAGAAGAGGACATCCGGACCGGCAAACATCTTCATCCAAGCGGCATCTTCTATCTTCTTCCATCCGGTGCGGAGCGGGTCCATCTTGAAGCAGCCGACGCGGATCCATCCTCTTCTTCCGGCGTCTCCCGACGAATGACGGTTCCTTTAAGGGACGTCATCCAAGATGGCGTCCCTCGAATTCCGATTGGCTGATAGGATTCTATCAGCCAATCGGAATTAAGGTAGGAATATTCTGATTGGCTGATGGAATCAGCCAATCAGAATCAAGTTCAATCCGATTGGCTGATCCAATCAGCCAATCAGATTGAGCTTGCATTCTATTGGCTGATCGGAACAGCCAATAGAATGCGAGCTCAATCTGATTGGCTGATTGGATCAGCCAATCGGATTGAACTTGATTCTGATTGGCTGATTCCATCAGCCAATCAGAATATTCCTACCTTAATTCCGATTGGCTGATAGAATCCTATCAGCCAATCGGAATTCGAGGGACGCCATCTTGGATGACGTCCCTTAAAGGAACCGTCATTCGTCGGGAGACGCCGGAAGAAGAGGATGGATCCGCGTTGGCTGCTTCAAGATGGACCCGCTCCGCACCGGATGGAAGAAGATAGAAGATGCCGCTTGGATGAAGATGTTTGCCGGTCCGGATGTCCTCTTCTTGCCGGATAGGAGGAAGACTTTGGAGCCTCTTCTGGACCTCTTCAGCACCGGATGCCAGGACGGATCGGTGATACCTGTTGAGGTGAAGACAAGGTAGGAAGATCTTCAGGGGCTTAGTGTTAGGTTTATTTAAGGGGGGTTTGGGTTAGATTAGGGGTATGTGGGTGGTGGGTTGTAATGTTGGGGGGGGGTATTGTATGTTTTTTTTTACAGGCAAAAGAGCTGATTTTCTTGGGGCATGCCCCGCAAAGGGTCCTGTTCAGGGCTGGTAAGGTAAAAGAGCTTTTAACTTTATTAATTTAGAATAGGGTAGGGCATTTTTTTATTTTGGGGGTCTTTGTTATTTTATTAGGGGGCTTAGAGTAGGTGTAATTAGTTTAAAATTGTTGTAATATTTTTCTTATGTTTGTAAATATTTTTTTATTTTTTGTAACTTAGTTATTTTTTATTTTTTGTACTTTAGTTAGTTTATGTAATTGTAGTTATTTGTAGGAATTGTATTTAATTTATTTATTGATAGTGTAGTGTTAGGTTTTATTGTAGGTAATTGTAGGTATTTTATTTAATTAATTTATTGATAGGGTAGTGTTAGGTTTAATTATAACTTAGGTTAGGATTTATTTTACAGTTAATTTTGTTATTATTTTAACTAGGTAACTATTAAATAGTTCTTAACTATTTAATAGCTATTGTACCTGGTTAAAATAATTACAAAGTTGCCTGTAAAATAAATATAAATCCTAAAATAGCTACAATGTAATTATAATTTATATTGTAGCTATATTAGGATTTATTTTACAGGTAAGTATTTAGCTTTAAATAGGAATAATTTATTTAATAAGAGTTAATTAATTTCGTTAGATTTAAATTATATTTAAGTTAGGGGGGTGTTAGTGTTAGGGTTAGACTTAGCTTTAGGGGTTAATACATTTATTATAGTAGCGGTGAGCTCCGGTCATCAGATTAGGGGTTAATAATTGAAGTTAGGTGTCGGCGATGTTAGGGAGGGCAGATTAGGGGTTAATACTATTTATGATAGGGTTAGTGAGGCGGATTAGGGGTTAATACATTTATTATAGTAGCGGTGCGGTCCGCTCGGCAGATTAGGGGTTAATAAGTGTAGGCAGGTGGAGGTGACGTTGTGGGGGGCAGATTAGGGGTTAATAAATATAATATAGGGGTCGGCGGTGTTAGGGGCAGCATATTAGGGGTACATAGGGATAATGTAAGTTGCGGCGGTTTACGGAGCGGCAGATTAGGGGTTAATAATATAATGCAGGGGTCAGCGATAGCGGGGGGGGGGGCAGATTAGGGGTTAATAAGTGTAAGGTTAGGGGTGTTTAGACCCGGGGTACATGTTAGAGTGTTAGGTGCAGACGTAGGAAGTGTTTCCCCATAGGAAACAATGGGGCTGCGTTAGGAGCTGAACGCGGCTTTTTTGCAGGTGTTAGGTTTTTTTTCAGCTCAAACAGCCCCATTGTTTCCTATGGGGGAATCGTGCACAAGCACGTTTTTGAGGCTGGCCGCGTCCGTAAGCAACTCTGGTATCGAGAGTTGCATTTGCGGTAAAAATGCTCTACGCTCCTTTTTTGGAGCCTAACGCAGCATTTTTTTGGACTCTCAATACCAGAGTTAATTTTATGGTGCGGCCAGAAAAAAGCCTGCGTAGCGTTAACAACCCATCTACCGCCAAACTCCAAATCTAGGCCTTAGTTATTTACTACTCCTGTATCCTTACAAATCTCACCTCTGCAATATATCATTCAGATCTGTAGAGTATTGAGAGGGGAGTGAGGGGCTTTGACCCTCCACAACTTGTGATGCCAACTTCATCCAGTTAGGAGAATCAAAGGCATGCTTAAATGTGCAAATTTCATACAGGATACAGCCCAGAGACCTGGAGAAAGACAGAAACAGAGAACAATTGTAAACATTATTTAAAGGACCAGTCAACACAGTAGATTTGCATAATCATCAAATGCAAGATAACAAGACAATGCAATAGCACTTAGTCTGAACTTCAAATGAGTAGTAGATTTTTTTTCTGACAATTTTAAGTTATGTCTTTTTCCACTCCCCCTGTACCATGTGACAGCCATCAGCCAATCACAAATGCATACACACTTATTCTTGCACATGCCCAGTAGGAGCTGGTGACTCAAAGTTTAAATATAAAAAGACTGTGCACATTTAGTTAATGGACATAAATTGGAAAGTTGTTTAAAATGGCATGCTCTATCTGAATAATGAAAGTTTAATTTTGATTGAGTGTCCCTTTAATGGTGCATTGTACTCATGAATTTCATATGATAGGGCAGCATTTAAAAATACGGAAATAGTTTCTTTCCCTGGAAAAAATGTTAAAGGGACACTAAACCCAAATTTTTCTTTAATGATTCAGATAGAGCATTCAATTTTAAGCAACTAATTTACTCCTATTATAAATGTTTCTACTTTCTCTTGGTATCTTTCTTTGAAAAGCAGGAATGAAAGCTGAGGAGCCTGACCATTTTAGGTTCAGGACCTGGGTAGCGCTTGCTGATTGGTAGCTAAATATAACCACCAATTAGCAAGCGCTATCCAGGGTCTGAACCAAAAATGATCCTGTTCCTAAACTTTCATTCATGCTTTTTCAAGTAAAGATTACAAGAGAACGAAGAAAATGTGATAATAGGAGTAAATTAGAAAGTTGCTTAAAATCGCATGCTCTATCTGAATCATAAAAGAAAAAAAAATGGTGAGGGTTTGTCAAAAAAAGAATTTGACCAAAAGATGCATCTGAATAGCACTTCTCACTCCCTTTTAAGTATAAAATGGATTACATCATTATCTGGAGGTGTGCCAGGGTATTTATTTAAAATATAGCTTTTATTTCAATCTTAAAATAACACAACACGAACAAAATATATATTTAAAAACACAATTAGATTGTTGACTGAGTTTTAAAGCAAATTCACATTATTTCCGTAGTTCTAGTATAGGTGGTCTGAGAGTATACTGTTGTGCTTGAGATACAATGGATAATGAGTAATCACTACTTCGATATGTGATATCTAGGTCTCACAGTTTTATACTGTGTATATGTATGTTACCTATATATAACTATTTAAAAGATTAGTGATATAGGGATATAACAGTTTTGTACTGTAGAATTAAATGTCCACTGTGTATAAGGTGGATAGTATACTAAAAAATACTGGATAAACCTAATTATTATTTCTTGACGTGGTCTTAGCCTGAAATAATATTGCTTTAAAGTATTGTCAATTGGCACGTGTATATATCATTTGCGAACAGAAGATACTTATAGATGTGATAGTTCAATTATTTGGTCTTGTGTGATCACATTGAATATCAGGTAATACCACTTTAAATGTATCTTGTATATTAAATTAAGTGTATAATAGGTTAGTTATACATTGACTGATATATTATTTGAAGGATCATTTAATATCTACTTGTGTATATGTATTTATGTACATTCTGCCTTTATTTTAGCGCTTTATTTTGTGTAGATATTAGCATATAGATACTTGTATTAACTGTTATGGTTATTCATAGAGTGCTGATCATACAGACTATACATTACATCGTTGGCTGGTAATTGGTTTATTGAAACTATTAGTCTGAAGCGATATGCTGATATTCAGGTAATAATTTGTATTTACAACCATTAGTTTTCAACTACTCAGCACCTTGGATCACTGTGTTTGAATTATATTCTTGCTTAAATCTATTGCAAGAGTCTATTCAATACTGTGCTTGCTAAGAACAACTGCACTGGCTATTGAATAAATTGGCCTTCTTGTCACTATCAGGTGAATTGCAAGTTAATATTTACTTAAAATTGGTCTATGGTTGTTATATATCATTACACATAATGATATTGATAAACGTTAGTACATGTGTGTTACTATTAACTGTTTAGTTATTCATAGCATGCTAATCACGCTTGATGTATAGGGTGCCGTTGGATATTTACTGGCTCTTGATTCATTAGCCTTCTTGTCACTATCAAGTGAATTGCAAGTAAATTTTACTTAAAATTAGTCTATAGTTGTTATATATCATAACACATAGTGATATTGATAAACGTTAGTGCATGTGTGTCAATATTAACTGTTTAGTTATTCATAGCATGCTAGTCGTGCTTGCTATATAGAGTGCCATTAGATATTTACTTACTGGCTTTTAACTAATGTTCTAGATTAATATACTTGTGTACCTATAATCAATTTATGTCTAAAATCTATTATACTAAATTATTCGGGACCTTATAGACCACCTTATTGTATTGTATGGATTATAAAATCCGTTGCGAGAGTCTTATCAATGTTGCTCATACTCGCTATCAGCTTCTAGGTTAGCCAGTATTAGAATATACCAAATTTACATCCACAATAATAGTAATGAACTACGTATATCTATGTTTAGTTATGCATAAAGAATTATCTATTAGTGGAAGTCAACATCTAAATTGCAAAATTAAAAATAGTTTGGGGTTGAAAAGGATTCCACACCCTCCCTTGACATGTTTCGCCGCCTAAGTGGCGGCTTTTTCGAAAGGTGACACGCTCCGGCGTCTAAGGGTGTTTGTCACCTAAACCACGCCTCTGATTACAATCCTCTGCGAATCGGAGTCATCCTCTTATTGGAGGGCTGAACAATGCAGGGTGTAAGTTGGAACGATTAAGAGGATTCGTTCAGGGATATTATTGGGAGATTTAACGAGAAAGTATTTTTAACAACTTTAATATGCGGTCTTTGTCGATTTTCAATCTACTTCTGATCTGAGTTTTTGAATACCTAGTACATGCTGGAGATCTGTTTCTATTGTGAGAGAACTTTTGTAACCAAATATGATTTACATTTTAACAATATGTATCTAAATATATATCTCGATCATACTTACTTTGGAAATATAAAAAGTATCCATACGTTATGCATATGGATTCAGTATGTATCTGAATATATCTCGATCATACTTGTCTGGAAATATAGAAAGTATCCATACGTTATGCATAGGGATTTACCGCCTAAGTATATATATTTTTTGGTCTCTATGAATTTGTGTGACATTACTGGTGCGACTGAATGGTGAATTGAAAGGTGAATAAAAGAGTAAAAATAAAATGTGAAAGTGATGTGAAAGGAAAAAAAATCTGAGAGTTTGTATTACTGTGAATGGATTGGATTGGTCAAGTGTTTACTCCGCCGTTTGACAGACAATAAGATCATATCAGTGATGTTTATTCTGTAACGTTTCCGTGAATTGGTCTATTAAGTTTAGTTAACATAAACTCAGTGAAATAGTGCACGAAGTGCAAACAAAACATGTAGGGTTGTGTGAGCAGGTATCTGTCAAAACTGACAAAAAGTGTATACAAGTGATGAACATTTAGGTTACTTGCTTTAGAAATTTGTGAACAGGTATCTGTCAAAATTTGCAGAAAGTGTATACACGTGATGGACATTTAGGTTATTTTGCTTTATAACTTTGTAAGTATATACTCAGTGACATTAATCTTCCAAAAACAGGAACTCCTGGAGATTTAATATAAGTGTGGTGTTCAGCCTCTCAAATATATTATACGCTGGTGTTATAGTTTGAATTATGGGTATTAAAACTTTCTTAAATGAACATTGAATAATTATTCTATTCATTTAGACTTTTTGGATGTACACAGTCCATTAGATAAATCTGTCTTGTTTCTGCTTTTAATAAAGCCTTCTCCAAATCTCCTCCTCTTAAGCCTAATGATATTTTTTGTATACCACAACATTGTAACTCAGACGTTTTGGATTGATGATGTTTTAAAAAATGTGTAGCTACGGACGTAATTTTTTTGTTTTTGGACACATCTTGTGGAACATTGCAGATATTGCTCAGATGCTCCATGATCAGTGTATGTAGTTTTCTTGTCGTCATTCCTATGTAAATAAAAGGACAAGTACATTGGAGGGCATAGATAACTCCTATAGTGTTGCAGCTTATATATGATTTGATTTGATGTTCTTTATTAAATCTGTCAATAATCGTTTTTTTCTTTTTGATCATGTGTGTACATGTGGAGCAGCTACCACATGGAAAATAACCTTGTTCTATAGAAGTTTTTAGTTTTTTAGTCTTCTTCACATAATGACTGGGGCTAAGGATTTCCTTTAGATCTCTAGATCTCCTGTAGCCTATTTCTGCTCCTGTTCCAATGTGGTCCTTTAGCTGTGGATCAGCTTGTATTATGTGCCAGTTTTGTTTGATTATTTCAACGATTTGATTTGACTGATCATTGTAAATTAAAATTAAGCGTATTTTATTGTCCAGATTTTTCTTTCTGACTTTTAATAAGTCTGCTCATGGAGTTGTAAATGCTCTTCTTTTGGCTCTTTTAATGGAACTTTTCTTGTACCCTCTGGAGAGTAACCTGCTTTCCAGTTCTAGTGCTCTTTTATTAAAAGTTTTTTCATCAGAGCAATTATGTTTTATTCTTAGGAATTCACCAACAGGTAAAGATTTTGTGGTGTTGGGTGCATGAGCACTTGTTGAATGAAGTACATTGTTAGTCGCTGTCTCTTTTCTGAACAGATCAGTACTCAATGATCCATTACTTTCCTTAAAGATTTGTAAATCAAGGAAAGAGACTTGAGTTAGACTTTTTTCAGAGATAAGTTTAATATTCAAGTTGTTGTTATTTAATGTTTTTAAGAACATCTCCAGTTCTTCTTTTCCTTCCCATATAAATAGAATATCATCAATATACCTAATCCACAAGGGGATATTCTGGGAATATTGATCGTTGTTATCAGAAAATAGAATTGTTTGGCTCCCACCAGCCTAGAAACAAATTGGCATAGGTGGGAACGCATTCTGTGCCCATGGCTGTACCTTGGGTCTGTAAATAGAATTTATTGTTAAACAGGAAGACATTCTTGGTGAGGACACATTTTAATAAATCTATCACAAATTCATTGTGTTCTTTGCTCTCTTCCGTGGACATGTCAAGGAAATGTTTTATTGCCTGTAGCCCTAGTCTATGGTTAATGCTTGTATATAGTGATTCCACATCTACTGTAACGAGCCAAGTGTTAGGGGAGATGTTAATGTCCTTGATCTGTTGTAACACTTCCATTGTATCTCTTACATAAGAGGGAATTTAAGTCAGAAATTGCCTTAATCTAAAATCAATATATTGACTGGCTTTTTCAGTTAGGTTTTCATTTCCAGAGACGATTGGGCGGCCAGGGGGTTGTTTCTGGTTCTTGTGAACTTTGGGAATTAGATAAAATGTAGCAATTTTCGGATGATATATGGTCAGAAATGTATTTTCTTTCGCCTAGATTTAGAGTTTTGTCGGTAACGACCCGCGTAGCTAACGCTGGCTTTTTTCTGGCCGCACCTTTTAAATACCTCTGGTATTGAGAGTTCACAGAATGGCTGCCTTAGGCTCCAAAAAGGGAGCGTACAGGCATATTTACCGCCACTGCAACTCTCGATACCAGAGTTGCTTACGGACGCGGCCAGCTTCAAAAACGTGCTCGTGCACGATTCCCCCATAGAAAACAATGGGGCTGTTTGAGCTGAAAAAAAACCTAACAACTGCAAAAAAGCCGCGTTCAGCTCCTAACGCAGCCCCAAGGTTTCCTACGGGGAAACACTTCCTACGTCTGCACCTAACACTCTAACATGTACCCCGAGTCTAAACACCCCTAACCTTACACTTATTAACCCCTAATCTGCCGCCCCCGCTATCGCTGACCCCTGCATATTATTTTTAACCCATAATCTGCCGCTCCATACACCCCCGCCACCTACATTATCCTTATGTACCCCTAATCTGCTGCCCTAACATCGCCGACCCCTATATTATATTTATTAACCCCTAATCTGCCGCCCCCAACGTCGCCTCCACCTAACTACACTTATTAACCCCTAATCTACCGACCGAAACCGAGCGCTACTATAATAAATGTATTAACCCCTAATCCGCCTCACTCCCGCCTCAATAACCCTATAATAAATAGTATTAACCCCTAATCTGCCCTCCCTAACATTGCAGACACCTAACTTCAAGTATTAACCCCTAATCTGCCGACAGGAGTTCACCGCTACTCTAATAAATTTATTAACCCCTAAAGCTAAGTCTAACTTTAACCCTAACACCCCCCTAAATTAAATATAATTTAAATCTAACGAAATAAATTAACTCTTATTAAATAAATTATTCCTATTTAAAGCTAAATACTTACCTGTAAAATAAACCCTAATATAGCTACAATATAAATTATAATTATATTATAGCTATTTTAGGATTTATATTTATTTTACAGGTAACTTTGTATTTATTTTAACCAGGTACAATAGCTATTAAATAGTTAAGAACTATTTAATAGCTAAAATAGTTAAAATAATTACAAAATTACCTGTAAAATAAATCCTAACCTAAGTTACAATTAAACCTAACACTACACTATCAATAAATTAATTACATAAAATACCTACAATTACCTACAATTAAACCTAACACTACACTATCAATAAATTAATTAAATACAATATCTACAAATAAATACAATGAAATAAACTAACTAAAGTACAAAAAATAAAAAAATATTTACAAACATCAGAAAAATATTAAAACAATTTTAAACTAATTACACCTACTCTAAGCCCCCTAATAAAATAACAAAGCCCCCCAAAATAAAAAAATGCCCTACCCTATTCTAAATTACTAAAGTTCAAAGCTCTTTTACCTTACCAGCCCTGAACAGGGCCCTTTGCGGGGCATGCCCCAAAGAATTCAGCTCTTTTGCCTGTAAAAAAACCCACATACAATACCCCCCCCCAACATTACAACCCACCACCCACATACTCCTAATCTAACCCAAACCCCCCTTAAATAAACCTAACACTAAGCCCCTGAAGATCTTCCTACCTTATCTTCACCATACCAGGTTCAACGATCGATCCAGAAGAGCTCCTCCGATGTCTTGATCCAAGCCCAAGCGGGGGGCTGAAGATGTCCATGATCTGGCTGAAGTCTTCATCCAAGCGGGAGCTGAAGAGGTCCATGATCCGGCTGAAGTCTTCTATCAACGGCATCTTCAATCTTCTTTCTTCCGGATCCATGTTCATCTTGCAGACCTCCAACGTGGAACATCCTGCTGGCCCGACGGACTACCGACGAATGAAGGCTCCTTTAAGGGACGTCATCCAAGATGGCGTCCCTCGAATTCCGATTGGCTGATAGGATTCTATCAGCCAATCGGAATTAAGGTAGGAAAATTCTGATTGGCTGATGGAATCAGCCAATCAGAATCAAGTTCAATCCGATTGGCTGATCCGATCAGCCAATCAGATTGAGCTCGCATTCTATTGGCTGTTCCGATCAGCCAATAGAATGCGAACTCAATCTGATTGGCTGATCGGATCGGCCAATCGAATTGAACTTGATTCTGATTGGTTGATTCCATCAGCCAATCAGAATTTTCCTACCTTAATTCCGATTGGCTGATAGAATCCTATCAGCCAATCGGAATTCGAGGGACGCCATCTTGGATGACGTCCCTTAAAGGAGCCTTCAAAGGAGTCCGTCGGGCCAGCAGGATGTTCCGCGTCGGAGGTCTGCAAGATGAACATGGATCTGGAAGAAAGAAGATTGAAGATGCCGTTGATAGAAGACTTCAGCCGGATCATGGACCTCTTCAGCTCCCGCTTGGATGAAGACTTCAGCCAGATCATGGACATCTTCAGCCCCCCGCTTGGGCTTGGATCAAGACATCGGAGGAGCTCTTCTGGATCGATCGTTGAACCTGGTATGGTGAAGATAAGGTAGGAAGATCTCAGGGGCTTAGTGTTAGGTTTATTTAAGGGGGGTTTGGGTTAGATTAGGGGTATGTGGGTGGTGGGTTGTAATGTTGGGGGGGGGTATTGTATGTGTTTTTTTACAGGCAAAAGAGCTGAATTCTTTGGGGCATGCCCCGCAAAGGGCCCTGTTCAGGGCTGGTAAGGTAAAAGAGCTTTGAACTTTAGTAATTTAGAATAGGGTAGGGCATTTTTTTATTTTGGGGGGCTTTGTTATTTTATTAGGGGGCTTAGAGTAGGTGTAATTAGTTTAAAATTGTTGTAATATTTTTCTGATGTTTGTAAATATTTTTTTATTTTTTGTAAAAGTTCTTTTTTATTTTTTGTACTTTAGTTAGTTTATTTCATTGTATTTATTTGTAGATATTGTATTTAATTAATTTATTGATAGTGTAGTGTTAGGTTTAATTGTAGGTAATTGTAGGTATTTTATTTAATTAATTTATTGATAGTGTAGTGTTAGGTTTAATTGTAACTTAGGTTAGGATTTATTTTACAGGTAATTTTGTAATTATTTTAACTATTTTAGCTATTAAATAGTTCTTAACTATTTAATAGCTATTGTACCTGGTTAAAATAAATACAAAGTTGCCTGTAAAATAAATATTAATCCTAAAATAGCTATAATATAATTATAATTTATGTTGTAGCTATATTAGGGTTTATTTTACAGGTAAGTATTTAGATTTAAATAGGAATAATTTATTTAATAAGAGTTAATTTATTTCGTTAGAATAAAATTATATTTAACTTAGGGGGGTGTTAGGGTTAGGGTTAAAATTAGCTTTAGGGTTTAAAAAATGTATTAGAGTAGCGATGAGCTCCGATCGGCAGATTAGGGGTTAATACTTGAAGTTAGGTGTCGGCGATGTTAGGGAGGGCAGATTAGGGGTTAATACTATTTATTATAGGGTTATTGAGGCGGGAGTGAGGCGGATTAGGGGTTAATAACTTTATTATAGTAGCGGTGCGGTCCGCTCGGCAGATTAGGGGTTAATAAGTTTAGGCAGGTGGAGGCGACGTTGAGGGGGACAGATTAGGGGTTAATAAATATAATATAGGGGTCAGCGGTGTTAGGGGCAGCAGATTAGGGGTACATAGCTATAATGTAGCTGGCGGCGGCGTGCGGACGGCAGATTAGGGGTTTATAATAATATGCAGGGGTCAGCGATAGCGGGGGCGGCAGATTAGGGGTTAATAAATATAATATAGGGGTCGGCGGTGTTAGGGGCAGCAGATTAGGGGTAAATAAGTATAACGTAGGTGGCGGTCGGCAGATTAGGGGTTGAAAAAATGTAATCGAGTGGCAGCGATGTGGGGGGACCTCGGTTTAGGGGTACATAGGTAGTTTATGGGTGTTAGTGTACTTTAGAGCACAGTAGTTAAGAGCTTTATGAACCGGCGTTAGCCCAGAAAGCTCTTAACTACTGACTTTTTTCTGCGGCTGGAGTTTTGTCGTTAGATTTCTAACGCTCACTTCAGACACGACTCTAAATACCGGAGTTAGAAAGATCCCATTGAAAAGATAGGATACGCAATTGACGTAAGGGGATCTGCGGTATGGAAAAGTCGCGGCTGGAAAGTGAGCGTTAGACCCTTTCCTGACTGACTCCAAATACCGGCGGTAGCCTAAAACCAGCGTTAGGAGCCTCTAACGCTGGTTTTCACGGCTACCGCCAAACTCTAAATCTAGGCCTTTGTTAGTAATAATGTTGTTTGTCTTTGCTTCTTCAATTAGTTTATTACATTGTTGAAGAAATTGTACCGATGGGTTCCCCCATAATCCTTTATAACATACATGATTCTGTAATTGAGAGATTGCCTCTTTTACATACATTTCTTCTGGCCATATAACAATGTTCCCTCCCGTGTCCGCGTTTCTAATAATTACATTGTCCCATGATTCCATGGCCTTGAGAACTTTTCTTTCTTGTGTTGATAGATTTTTAGATTTTTGATGGATATTTAATTTATTTATGGCACTACATACAATTTGATTATCCATTTTTTTCAGTTGGGTATTGTTATGTCAATAAGTCCTCTAGATTTTGAAGAGATTCAAGTTCGTCTTCAGATAGACCTGTAGGGGCATCACTTTCTTCTTGGTTGGAGAAATGTTTTTTTAGAAGTAACTTACGTAAGAATAATTGTATGTCTTTTATTGTTTCAAACTTGTCCACTTGAGAATTAGGACAAAAAGATAAACCTTTAGATAATACATTAACATGATGTTTGGATAATTTTCGGCTGGACAGGTTTATTATCCTTAATTATTCATTCTCATTTGTGAGAACGGACTCGGGTTTCTTTTTTAAGGTTTGGTTGTTTGTTTGAAGATTGTTTGTTTTTGTTCCTTGTGTGCCTTTTGTTTGTACCTCCCACCTCTTCTGTTGGTTCTGAATCCGAGCTTAAATCCTCTTCTAAAAAATACTTCATTTTTCTATTTTCAACAACCATGGAAGTTTTAAAAGTAGATGGTTCTGTATTTTCAGGTTCTTCATTATCAGTGTCAGATACATCAGTTTCTATGATGTTGACTCTACTCTATGTTCTTAAATTCGAAGTGTTGGTTGTATTTTTCAATTTGTACACTTTGTTATTACTAAAGTCTTGAGTATCTCTTTGTAATTTGCCTCTCTTGGTAATTTTGATTTAATTTTCATATTTGTCTAACTTCTTTTGGTATTTTTTATATGCATTTTCAAATTCCTTTAGGTTTTCAAATTGTTTTAATTGCTCATTTTGTGTTTTTATGAGGTCCTCTAATCTTTCATATTCAGATGAATCATGTTTGATGAGGATCTTCATTAGTTTTCTGGAGCATTCGCTTAAAGCTTCCTCCCATTCGATGCTTAGGTCTTTTTCTTTGAACTCGAAAGCGGGAATATTTGTATTCTCAATCTCAACCCCCTGGGTATCAAATTTCTTTCTATATATTGTTCACAAAATTGTTGATCCCACCATAGTTTATCCTGTTTAAACAGGTTTTTGTGTAACTCCATCAACAGTATGTCCATATTGTTTGAATTTATATCTTGATTCCCCACGGCAGGGTTTTGAAAAACTTCATTTAGATCAGTTAATCTCTTTTGTTCTCTGGTCTGTTTGTCCAATTCAAATTTACTAGCCATAGCTATATTTGTTTAATAGTGTGTGCTAAAATGTTGCAATAATCCTATAGAGATATAGGTGTTATTTTTAATTTGAACAAAAAGCAAATGTGCAACAGCACTACACTTAAAGGATTACTTTCTGTTATAATTTTTAAGCTAAACAACTAACATATTAAAGTTAATAAACATTAATTAAAACCTACTGACCTATATTTTCTCCAAAACGAAGTTTCATAATGTTCTAAAAGTTATATCTTTTATTCGCCGATGATGTCACGTTATCCTGCCCACTATTTTCAGCACTGCATGTTCAAAATACTTAAACCAATAACTTTGTGTTTAAAGCGCCATTTTGAAACCTAGGTATTGTAAACGGATTGGTACAGAGCAAAGGATACCCACGGAGTGAGTTTGGAAAACAATTAAATTTGCAGACAAGATTTCTGATATACGGTAGAGATATGTTAATGAAATGCTATTGATAAAAAGCATATTTTGGGTAGTTAGTTAGTAACAGGCATAGAAAATATTTACTTACAGTGGCCCTTTAATACAGAGGAGATGCCTATATCTGATTATAAATTTTAATCTTGTGTTGGCTGGAGTGCTGATACATAAGTTTGCTTATGCATCAGCACTCCAGCCAACACAAGATTACAATTTATAATCAGATATAGGCATCTCCCCTGTATTAAGTGTAGTGCTGTTGCACATTTGCTTTTGTTCAAATTAAACAAAAAATTGGGTTTAGTGTCCCTTTAAGTAAAAGTCTGTTTAAATTTAAATTAAAATAAATACAACTATGAATGGGCAAATGTTTTACAACATTCAAAAAAATGAAACAAAGTTTAAACATAGTTGTTGGTTTGAATTTTGAATGTTTATACAACATTCTAACATTCATTTAATGTAATAGTATTTCTAATGCTCTCTTTAAATGTAATATTCAAATTATGCAATATTCGAAATAGAAAAATTTGAATTGATCAATGATCAGTTTGCTTTGTATCTATTATAAATCATTTTACTAAATTTACAACCACATGAACCTATTTATTGAACTTCTGAATAGTATTTCGTAAATCGAACATTACATTCGAAATTTCAAATGTGGCTATTCCATCTAATTATAAACATGAAAATGAATGTAACAGAGAATTGGAAATAACATTAGTTTAACAAATTTTAAGTGGTTTTCGTCCTAGTGTTTCTCGGGTTCTCCCTTATTTTCATGACTATTTTCCCTTTCTCCGTGCTCCTTATTATGCTCCTCTCTGGTCCTAAATCTCCTGTGGATACTGTGGGTTCAGAGTATTGATTGACAGGCAGCAGGTCAGGGGCGCAAAAATATGTATATTTTTTGTAAATCAGGAAGTGAAGTTATACAAAAGGAAGCTTAGTCAATGCGCGTGCTCTATAGCAAGCACGTGCTCTTCCCAGTTCCACTCCAGTATTGCAGAAGCGCTTATCAGTGTGCGCTCTTCAACTATAGGTCAACCCTGCTGCTAGACTGGTTTCAGGAGGATTTGGGGTTCACTCGCTTCTGTTCTACTTAACTGCCGCCTTCATGAGCACTTCGAGTTCTCTTACATCAAGGCGGACAGCCCATCAGCATTACTGCCCCCAGCCTATATACAAGGCAAGATAAGCATGTTCTTCCATGTCTGCTGTCAGCTGCACAGATACAGTTAGTGGATGCAAGTTCTGTGTTTCGTGTATGGAAAGGTAGAGTAGTAGTAATCATTTACATACTGTCACTATAATGTCAAGCACATATGCAGCTCAGATTTTTCATGAGGCACGACTGAAATGTATGCTTGTTCAAACACAAATGTTATAGGGCCCCATGTATAAAAAGGCAGGTGGACAGCCTCTCAACTTGCGAAGCGGTCTGCCCACCTTTGCTGCATTCGGGCAGCGGATCTGTTTATCTGCTGGCCCGTATGTATAATTACACACTCCGATGAGTGTGTAATGCCCGCCCATTCATTCACGCAACCAATCGTGCGAGTAAAGGGACTGTCAATCACGAGAGCTAGCTCGCTTGCTCGCTCTTGGTGATTTCTCTCCGCTGGAGAGTGTAAGAAGCAGGGGTCTGACAGCTGCTTCTTACATTGTAGGAAACAGGCTTGCATATGCGAACCTGCCCCGCAAGGGCTCCAGAGCAGCTCTCGCTACCTCGTATATGGATCCCTATATGTTTAAGCATGTAGTGCCCAGATAAAAATACTATAGGGCTGTACTGTTCCCTTGTGATATGAAAATCTCAAAGTCTCCACTATCAGACTTCCTATCTTTGCCAGTATGTACTTTATGACAGCATGATATGGTTCTACTAGAATTTCACATGTTTCAAGTTATGGGTGGACAGGTGAACTGTTTCTTTTATTGTAGCATAAAAGCAAAGCCCACATTTGTAGTGTAAGACTTAGGATGTTCTTGTATTTCTGCAAGCATTTTTGATGCTTTAAAGGGACATGAAACCCACTTTTTTTCTTTTATGATTTAGAAAGAGCATGCAATTTTAAACAACTTTCCAATTATTTTTTTTTATCTAATTTGCCTTATTCTCTTGATAGCCTTTGATGGAAAAGCGCATCTAAATAGGCTCAGTAGCTGATGATTGGTGGCTGCACATAGATGCCTCGTGTGATTGGCTCACCTATGTGCATTGCTATTTCTTCAACAAAGGATATCTAAAGAATGAAGAAAATTAGATAATATAAGTAAATTTGAAAGTTGTTTAAATTGTATTCTCTATCTTAATCATGAAAGAAAAAATTTGGGTTTCATGTCCCTTTAAAGAACATTTATGTCCTATTGTAATATTCACTTTACACTTCCTAGGTGGCAACACACAAACAGTGTTAAAACTGATGATGGTTAATTTAATCATTTCAACAGTGTGAGACATAGAGGCCCATTTATCAAGCACCGTATGGAGCTTGAGGGCCCGTGTTTCTGGCGACTCTTCAGACTCGCCAGAAACAGTAGTTATGAAGCAGCGGTCTAAAGACCGCTGCTCCATAACCTTGTCCGCCTGCTCTGAGCAGGCGGACAGGAATCGCCACAATTCAACCCGATTGAGTACGATCGGGTTGATTGACACCTCCCTGCTGGCGGTCCATTGGCCGCGAGTCTGCAGGGGGCGGTGTTGCACCAGCAGCTCTTGTGAGCTGCTGGTGCAATGCTGAATACGGAGAGCGTATTGCTCTCCGCATTCAGCGAGGTCTTGCAGACCTGACCTGCACTGTCGGATCAGGTCCGCAAGACCTTTGATACATAGGCCCCTTTATCTTTATTTAAATATCTTTTAACAACATATAAAACTAAATTGAGAGGCACTCAGCTGGGCAGGATATTGCCTATCAACTTAATGTAATACTTTGTAAAAGGGTATTGAAAAGGAAGACCAACATTCACATTTTTTCTTGTGAAACTAGGTGTAGAATATTTCTAGCCTTGCCGGATAGAAACAGAGGTGTTTTAGAAACCTTGCAGATGGAACCCATTGTTTTTATTTATAAATGCTCCTACCCCTGTTCAAACTCAACCAGTCTTGGAACAAACAAAAAAAATTATATATATACATACAACAAACAAACATAATAGAGCAGCAAAAAAATTAAATAATCATGCTATATATCTTTTCACAGAATATAATCAATTTTATACTCACTCAGTTCTTCTATTTATTTGTATTAAAATTATTTATTAGTTCAGAAAAACGAGTCATAGTTGCCAACATTTGAAAAAAAATTCCAGCGACACTTTGCAGAGCCACGCCCATTGATGTTTGCGTAGCTCCGCCCACTCCAGTCCACACCAAGACAAGTATATAAAATGTCAGGAGTATAATTTAGCAAATACTGATTGCTTGAAGGGATAGGAGCCTCAAAATTAAAATTTTATGATAAAGACAGAGCATGTAATTTTCGAATTCACTTATCAAATTTACTTCTATCTCTTGGGTAGGGGCATGAAAGTCAAAATAAAACTTTCATGATTCAGTAACAATGTGTAATTTAAAGACACTTTTAAATTCACTGCTATCATCAAAAGCACTTTGTTCTCTTGTTATCATTTGTTGAAAAGAATATGTAGATATCACCAGCAGCAGCAATGCACTACTGGGAACTAGCTGTTGATTGGTGGCTACACGCATACATCTTTTGTCATTGGCTCACCAGATGTGCTCAGCTAGCTCCCAGCTAGCTAAAATAGTATCCAATTTCATAAAATGTCTAAATTCATAGCACATATACCAAAAAGTTTATAATGTCCCATGCCTGTAAATCCAAAGTAATTAGTCTCTTTACTCATGCGTTTATAACTTAGGAAATTTCCAATATTGGCCTGCTGTTTAAGGCTATATACGGTGCTCCTTATTTAAAGGGCATGATTTCCACTGTGAGTCTTAGCCCCTGACTTTATCAGCAATTTCAATACACTTAGGAAAGGCTCTTTCTCCTTATATACGGTCTCCGTATCAAATCATCCCAAGCAGCTATCAATACTAGCCCCTGAAAAAGTTCTAGCATATCAAAGTAAGCTTTCTCACCTTGTATTAGGTATTCGTTATCGCCGTCAGCAGAGTCCCAGTCTCTGGGTAAAACAGTGAGGCTCTCTTACCTCTTAGCCGTGTCTCTGTGTCAGTTTCATTACCTTGCCCGACACTCCAGCTTCTCCTCTGTTTCCTCAGTCTGCGGCTATCACGCTCCGTTGGTGACGTCACCCGGTATCCGGAATTCACAGGTGACTGTTACTTGCACAAGTATTAGGTGAGTATCGCCCGAATACCATCTGCTCTTAGTACATCGAGTACGCAGAGTGTAATGTTCTTCCTTATTCGGGGTCTTTATTTGGAGCCAGTCTGTAAATAGATTCAAATTGCAGGACAGACCTTCCTTCTACGCGTTTCAACCCGGTTGCTGGGTCTTTATCAAGATGCTGTTCCCTGCACTTTCTTGCCTTTAAATATCCTGTCGTTACAGGTGATTGGTTAAGTTACAAACTTCCTCCCACAGATGTATTAATGGAGGAAAGATCCTAACGCATGGTTTACATCATTCGGGCATTTTTCAGGCATTTTATATCTAGCTTTTGATGAACAATTTTATTATGACATTGTTTGGATACTTAAATCAAATATTAAAATTGGAAATATGTGCAAAGAACCTAAAAAATCCTAAATTCATAACAATTTCACACATTCATTCATAAACTATATCAATAAAAAATTCCAATAAAAAAAATAAAAAAATATACAAGGTTAAAAACATTTCTTATAAATTAATGTGGATAGACATAGAAATTCTACAATATTTTTAGGGGGACTAATGTTCTCATTAATACTATTATTGGGTTTAAAATTTTAAAAATCACTAAAAAATAACTAAAAAATCAGGCATTGGTTAAATAAATTAGATAATTCATACTATAAGAAGTTTATACTAAAATCTTGAATCTATATTACAAGGAGTGGACCATTTATTTAAAGAGATAGATCAATTTGGTTAAAAGAATAGCTCAGTTTAATTAGGATGGTGGATCAATCTGTTAAAGGTAGACCCCAATAGGGTGGGGAGGGGGGGGGGGAATTAACTTATTAAAAAAGGGGGTTACAAAAAGGGGGCTAGTTCCAGCTCTGAATTTAAACCGTATGGATGAAGGGTATTAAAATTATAAATTAACTCAGCTTCTCTCTGTAAAAGTTTATTTTCAAAATTCCCTCCTCTCCAATCCTTCCGTACTAAACATAGGCCCCAAAATTTATGGTCTTTTATGTTGTTTTTGTGAACATCTCTAAAATGTTGGTATAAGTGGGTCTCCAACTTGCCCTTCTCAATATTCTATGTGTTCCCTTATCCGATCCCTAAGCATCCTGGTCGTCTCCCCTATATAGAATAGATGACAGGAGCATTGTAACATGTAGACCACTCCTTTGCTACTGCATCTGATTGTGTCCTTAATAATATATTCTTTGTTTGTATCGGGGATCAGAACCTTTTTCTTTTTCAATCTACACCTGCAAGCTTTACATGTGACGCATGGAAAGAAACCTCTTACCTCTTCTCCCTTTAAATTTATTTCCTTGTTTTCTTTTTTCTCCTAAATTCGCTAGGGGCCAGTAGTGATTTAAAAATTTTTGTTTTTGTATACACTATCCTAGGATACGGAGGTAACTTATCTCCGATTACTGGATCATTTTTTATTAGATGCCAGTGTCTCCTTAGAATCCTTCTCATCATTCCATGGTCATCACTGTATGTATTGATGAATGGAACATCCAATACATCCTTTTCACTATTTTCCTTCCTCTTATATTCTAGAAGAGTGTTCCTATCTGTATTTCTCGCTCTTGTTACAGCAGTTTGGATCTTATTTTCCTTATATCCTCTTTCCCTAAACTTGTATTCTAACACTGCTATCTGGTTATCAAAATCAGTCACTCTTGAACAATTTTTCCTAATCCTCAAACATTGCCCAACTGGTATATTGTCAATCCACTTTTGAAAGGAGCAGCTGCTGGCGTGAATGTAATTGTTTGAGTCAGTGGGTTTAAAATGGGTTTTGGTCACCAACTCCTCATTAATAACCATTATATCTAAATCTTAAAAAGTTATTAAATTCCTATTAATCTCGTAGGTAAAGGTGAGGCCTCTATCGTTATTGTTCATAGTATTAAATAATTCCTTAAGGGTGTCCTCACTTCCACGCCAAATGATAAGAATGTCATCTATGTATCTCTTAAAAAGCGCGAGATTCACACTGAGCTCCGCAAACTGGAGAAAACTCTTTTCCCAGTCACCCATAAAAAGATTAGCGTATCTCAGTGCGAATCTCGTGCCCATTGCTGTCCCCTCAATTTGAAGAAAATAACTACCATCGAAAGAAAAGTAGTTATGTTCCAAAATATAACGTATGCTTTCTACTATGAAATCTCCCTGTTCTTTCACTAAATCCTCATCCTTAGACAAGTAATTTTCCACCGCTTCCAATCCTAGATTATGTCTAATATTAGTGTAAAGCGATGACACATCGCAAGTTGCCATCAGAAATCTTTCCTCCCATTTAATCTCTCTTAATAATCTCAAAACACTAGTTGAGTCTTTCAAATAGGAGTCTAGATTAACCACATACTTCTGTAGGAATTTGTCCACATACTCGGAGAGATTGTCTGTGATTGAATCTATCCCTCAGATATATATCCCTCAGGATATTTAAAGGCAAGAAAGTGCAGGGAACAGCATCTTGATAAAGACCCAGCAACCGGGTTGAAACGCATAGAAAGAAGGTCTGTCCTGCAATTTGAATCTATTTACAGACTGGCTCCAAATAAAGACCCCGAATAAGGAAGAACATTACACTCTGCGTACTCGATGTACTAAGAGCAGAGGGTATTCGGGCGATACTCACCTAATACAGTAACAGTCACCTGTGAATTCCGGATACCGGGTGATGTCACCAACGGAGCGTGATAGCCGCAGACTGAGGAAACAGAGGAGAAGCTGGAGTGTCGGGCAAAATAACGAAACTGACACAGAGACACGGCTAAGAGGTAAGAGAGCCTCACTGTTTTACCCAGAGACTGGGACTCTGCTGACGGCGATAACGAATACCTAATACAAGGTGAGAAAGCTTACTTTGATATGCTAGAACTTTTTCAGGGGCTAGTATTGATAGCCGCTTGGGATGATTTACACGGAGACCGTATATAAGGAGAAAGAGCCTTTCCTAAGTGTATTGAAATTGCTGATAAAGTCAGGGGCTAAGACTCACAGTGTAAATCACGCCCTTTAAATAAGGAGCACCGTATATAGCCTTAAACAGCAGGCCTATATTGGAAATTTCCTAAGTTATAAACGCATGAGTAAATAGACTAATTACTTTGGATGAACAGGCACGGGACATTATAAACTTTTTGGTATATGTGCTATGAATTTAGACATTTTATAAAATTGGATACTATTTTAAATTAACTTTTCACTATTAATTGTGCAACAATTGAATTGTGTAGTGTAGTGTAGTGTGTATGAAAGTGTGAATGTGGTTGGATCGATCTATGTGATTTTAGATACTATATTGTACCCTTAAAAATAAAATTTATAAATTGATGTATTGATTCTTTGTTGAAAAAAATTTAATTTTGGGTTTGTATACATAAATATTACATATGTAAAATCTGATATCTATTTATATCTCCTACTGCTCATAGCGCCGAACTAACTATTGTTTGTTTAATTTTATTATGTTTACACAGATTTGCAGGGGAGCAATGGCATTAAGGGGACAAATTTGATCTTTAATAGTTCAGAAAGACCATGCAATTTTTAACAATTTTCCACTTCTCTTATCTAATTTCCTTCGTTCTTGTGATATTCATTGTTGTAAAGCATACATAGGTAGACTCAGAAGCATTCCATATTGTGAGCTAGGTGCTTGTCATTGTTTCACCTAATGTGTTCAGCTAGGCCCCAGTAGGGCATTTCTCTACTTCAACAAAGGATACCAAAAGAACGAAGCAAATTTGATAATAGAAGTAAATCTTAAAATTGTATGCTGTATCTGAAACCCAAAAGTTTTCTTTCATGATTATGTCCCTTTAAGGTATATTTCTCAATGTTTATTTTGAATTAAATGTTTTTATTGGTGTTTTAACAAAATACAAAATATAGCATACAGGAATAAATTGCCCAATATCCAATGTAACTTTTACCCACAATGTTAGTGTTTCTATGTCTCTTTTTTTTCTCCTTGTTATGTGGAATATGGTTAGCTGTTATGTACAACAAAAACAATAAAACATTAAACTTTTTGTCTCTTGTGTGCTGATTTCGACCATTTTGATCAAAGCCTATGGGGGTTAAGAAAGAAGAAGGAGGAGGAGTGAGGAAGGAAGGAAGGGAGTGGAAAGGGAAGAGGAGATGGTTATGTTCCTGATAGATCTCTTTTTTCATAATATATCTCAAACTATTGTGTTGTATATAGCTATCCATGTGTCTAATTTAAGACTTTGCTTTCCCATATGAAAATTATGTCTAAGATGACGTTTTGTCTACCTATATATGTATAATATATTTTTTCCAGCGTTAGTACGTGAGCTACTTCTTTTAGACATGCTGTATGTGTTGGGATTTGAGGTTTTTTTCCAAAGTCTTGGGATCAGTCGTTTTGTGCTGTTCAGCATGTATTAAAGCAACTTTTTACAGTATTGGCAAGGAATTTTTGTGAGGTCATTAAGAAGTTTCAAAGTGGGTGTCGATCTGGAGTATATTATTGAGGCTTCTATTGATATCTTTCCAGTATTCTTGGATTAGTGGACAGGACCACCAAATGTGGGACAAAGTCCCAATCTCTCCGCATTGTCTCCAAAAATTTGGGGAGGCTTGATATGTGTGACCGATGAATTTTAGGATTTGTGCAAAGCACTTCGAATGGTGTGAGTGCTCTCGTTAGATCTGACTTGTGCAGGCTGGTATTAATAGCATGTCTCACTTGAAAATAGCTGTACCATGTTTGAAAGGGAGGGCCTATTGTTTCTGCAATATCTATTTGTGTATGTATTTGCCCCTCAGAGAAGAGCAAATGTGCCAGTATTTTTGTTTTGATGCCATTTATTTTAGTGTCTTGTGCAAATTTAAGTTGGCCGAATAATGGGTTATCAATAAGAGTTGTCATTGGTGAGAATCTTGTTGATATTTTATGATTATTGTAGATTGTGTTGTCCCATACTTTTAGTGTACTTGCTATATAGTAATTGGTGTGTGCGTTGGAGGGTCTATGCTTTATTGGTGTCCAGCATGGTTCACCTAGACTTTCCCTACCTATCATCTGGGCCTCCAGGTATGTCCATGGTTTCTCGGGGAAAGTATGATTCCATGCAACACTTCGGGCTAGATGAGTAGCTCTGTAATAATGTAGTAAACTAGAGGCTCCTATACCATCGTTTTCTTTGGTTTGTTACAAAGTCTTTTTCGGGATTCGCGCTTTGAGTCTTGACCATATAAAAGATTCAAGCAATTTTTGTTGTGTATGGAGATAAGATTTGGGTAAGTCTAGGGGCAGAGCTTGAAATATTTATAACTATTTTGGTAATATAGTCATTTTAATTGTGTGTGCTCTTCCTGTCCATGATAGATGTCCCTGTTTATGCCATGATTCTAACAGTTGGCATACTTCTTTTTGCAATGAGATATCATTTTTTTTTTCTTTTTATTAAAGGGACACTGAACCCAAAAAATTTTATTTTGTGATTCAGCTAGAGCATGCAATTTTAAGCAACTTTCTAATTTACTCCTATTATCAAATTGTCTTCATTCTCTTGGTATCTTTATTTGAAATGCAATAATGTAAGTTTAGATGCCGGCCCATTTTATGGTGAATAACCTGGATTATTCTAGCTGATTGGTGGATAATTTCATCCACCAATAAAAAGTGCTGTCCAGGGCTCTGAACCAAAAAAGAAGCTTAGATGCCTTCTTTTTCAAATAAAGATAGCAAGTGAATGAAGAAAATTGATTTAAAGGAGTAAATTAGAAAGTTGCTTAAAATTGCATGCTCTATCTGGATCACAAAAGAAAAAAAATTGGGTTCAGTGTCCCTTTAAGGAAACATCAAATAGATTACAACTGACAGGTTACAATAGTATGTATATGGAAGCATAATATTGAGGTGAACAGCACATACTAGGTTACAGAGCTTAAGTACTTGATGTCTCAAACAAGACAGCAAATAAAAAAAAAACCACAGTATAGCTTTGTCAAATTACATAATTTGTGACTAGGAGTCCCTAATTACCCATTGTCAAATATTGTACCTCTTAATGAATAAATGAGTGTTTCCACTTTTTTGTTGCTGACATTTAGAATGTAAAACAATACATGTTGAACATGAACTAACGCATAAGGTAGTATTACAGTAGTATCTCAGTAAAGCTTAATGGTATAGCATATTAATACTGACATCTTATTACTAAACTGAATAGATAATAGAACTAAGAAACTAGTACACAGGATTATCTGGTGGTTATATTGCTACCATAGTTAAAAGAGTAAGCTATTAGGGGAGTTGGAATAATAAACCAGGAGTGTGGGAGGTCATGAACTTCAGGAAGAGAGAGATGTTAAACTGATATAAGCATATTTCTGAGGGTCTAGTTAAAGGGACAGTCTAGGCCAAAATAAACTTTCATGATTCAGATAGAGCATGTAATTTTAAACAATTTTCCAATTTACTTTTATCACCAATTTTGCTTTGTTCTCTTGGTATTCTTAGTTGAAAGCTTAACCTAGGAGGTTCATATGCTAATCTCTTAGACCTTGAAGCTCACCTCTTTCAGATTGCATTTTAACAGTTTTTCACCACTAGAGGGTGTTAGTTCACATATTTCATATAGATAACACTGTGCTCGTGCACGTGAAGTAATCTGGGAGCAGGCACTGATTGGCTAGACTGCAAATTTGTCAAAAGAACTGAAAAAAGGGGCATTTTGCAGAGGCTTAGATACAAGATAATCACAGAGGTTAAAAGTATATTATTATAACTGTGTTGGTTATGCAAAACTGGGAAATGGGTAATAAAGGGATTATCTATCTTTTAAAACAATAAAAATTCTGGTGTAGACTGTCCCTGTAAACATAAAAAATTGTAACCTCTCAATAACATAGCAGATTTATCTTAGATAGCTATGGCAACTATAAATAGAAAACTGAGTATTTTGCCATGTGAATAGATTTTAGTAATAGCATATAAGCATTGATGATGATGATGAAACAGACTCGTGTAAAATTGGACCCTAAACAGGTAAATATAGTTATTTGCTATTGCGTCTACAGTAGATATAACTTACAGCATCTGGTGATTAATAAAAAAAATCTAACATATATCAAACATCTGTTGCTTAGTCACTCAGAGGCTTCACATAGTAAGTGGGTGCTTGTATATTTCATAAGTTTCTAAGGAATCCAAGCGACTAACAGTAAAGGTTTAGTTAAGCAAATTACCACTGGGGGAAACAGAGTATACAGCAGCTTGCCCTAATACATTCACCTTAGGTATAGTTGATGTAACCTTCATATATCTTACTGTGATACTCTAACAGTGAGCACAAAATATAGTACAGCAGAGTCAATAAACTTCAGTCCATATGAGATGAACATATTATTGCTAAGATGAGAGATTATATAGATCCTCTCAATGTTGAGCCGATCCAAATTTGCCGATTCCACATTTCCACTTTGGCACTCGTAATAGCGGTGTCCATAGGGGGTGGAAATTACGCTTCTCTGTCTCAAAGACATCCTGCGTCATATGCTCAAAGGCTACCATCCAGCCTATAGAGTAAGGATTCTTGAGTATGAAGCTGGGTGACTCCGTAACCGGGAACTGTTTTTATCTCCCGTCTTTATTTTCAAGCGACTCATAACAGTTGCGGAGTGAAATCTGTTGCTCAGACTCCCATATAGCTTCCAATTGAGAAGGTAGGAAATCAATAAGCATTTGATGAATCTCTTTGGGAGAGCGGGCTTTCCCATATTATCTTCCTTATCGCCATCCAAGTGTACAGTGTCAGTCCAATCAGGAGTGGGAATGCATGGAAGCCCGGTCTCTATATGGATCTCCCCCTTATTACAGCATTCTCTATTGGCAGCTTACAAGTCCTGAGATGAGGGTAGATGTGTGCAATTAGAGGCTTGTTGGGGCAGGAATGTCTCATGTAGCGATGCACAAAATTTTGTCTCAAAGTCCAATAGAATCTGTTGTAGGGTAATGGCTAACTTCTCCATTATTGCAGTAGGTAAAGCCAGTTCATGGAATGTTATTGTGTATTGCAGCCCTTTTCACTGCTTATAACCTAGGGTCTTTTCAGTCCCAGGGGGGATAATATGCGGCAGCCCCAGCAGTACCAGTGAACTGAACCACAATACAGGTCAGTCCCCGCACGGCTGAGCTGAAGAACATAGAAAGGTCAATTTTCAAGATATGAACCCACAAACTCCTCTGGGGTTTCTCAGGATACTTCAGCATAGGATCCAGTTCAATTAGAAGGTTTTAAGGAAAGAAATAAGCCTTAAACGTCCAGTCAAAGTCAGGAGCTCCTCTCAAACACGTCCTTCCGCATCAGCTGTAGGCTCCGCCCCCCCAGATATAATTTTGATTATATAGTTCTGATATTTGTGGTGTAATGTTGATCCCTAAGTATTTTATTGCGAGTTTAATTAAAAAGTCTGTTGTTTTGGAAAGAAATTCTATGTCTGAATCAGGTAGGTTGACTGGTAACAAGACTGACTTGTCCATGTTTATGGAGAAATTTGAGACCTTGTTAACTTTGTGAAATTCTGTGAGTAGTGCAGGGATGGAGTCGATAGGGTATTGTACAGTAAATATTATGTCGTCAGCGTATAGCAGACACTTTTGGTGCATGGAACCTATGTCTATACCCTTGATATCTGGGTTTTGTCTTATGTAAGTAGCAAGGATTTCGACTGTGAGAGAGAAGAGGAGTGGTGATAGAAGGCAGCCCTGTCGGGTACCATTGGAGATGGGGAATCTATGTGATAGGATTCCATTAGCTCTTACTTTAGCTGTGGGTTCTGTGTAAAGTGCTTGAATTCGAAGGCTTTCTCTGCATCGGTGGAGAGCAATACTAATGGAGATTTCTTGGTTGAGGTAGTGAACAGAGTTTGTAATACTCATATGGTATTATCTTTGGCCTCCCTACCAGGGATAAAGCCCACTTGGTCGGTATGAATTAGGTCAGGTAAGGTTTTGTTTAGTCTTTGTGCTAGTATTTTGACATATAATTTTACGTCTACATTAAGTAATGAAATGGGTCAGTAATTAGTGACTTGGCCGCGTGATTTTCCTGGTTTTGGTATAACTGATATTGCTGCTTCTAGCATTGGTTTTGATAATTTAGCGGATTGGTCAATTGATTGATATAACTCAAGTAAATGGGGGCTAATTGATTGTCTAAATATTTGGTAAAATTTGGGAGTAAAGCCATCCGGGCCTGGTGCTTTGCCTGTTGGCAATAGTTTTATAGCTTGGTGGATTTCTTGGATAGTAATAGGCGATTCAAGTTCTGTCGATTGTTCTGGTGTTAGGGTAGGGAGTTGTAGTTGTGTTAAATAAGATTGGATTAGCTTTTTTTTTTCGTCCCATTCTAATGGGGTTAAATTATATAAGGAGTTGTAGTAGTTGGCAAATTGGGTTTCTATGTCAGTGCTACTGGAGTGGATTTTATTATTTGTCCCTGTAATTTGTCGGGTAATTTATTTATATTGTTTTTTATTTAAAGATCTGGCCATTAAACAACTTGCTTTGTTACGTTCAGTGAAATATTGGGTTTTTGTTGTAAGGGCTCTTAGGTGTGCATTTTGATTAAATAGTTATTTAGCGCTTCTCTGGAGTTTTGCAGCTCCGTGAGGAGTTGCTGTGAGTTAAGGTTTTTCTTATGTGTGTCTTCTGTTAATAAGAGTTGATTCGAGAGTGACTGAAAGTGCTCTGATGTTGGTGTGTTTCTATTATTATATTTGCCGACCCCCCCAAATCAAACTAGTTAAAACAAAACAAAATAAAACAAAACGCACAACAACAAAAAAAAAAAAGAGGGGGGAAAAGGATTCCTCCACTTCTCTCGCCCCCATCCTCATTCCAAATATCCCAGTATTTTATAATTAGTCACATTCTGTAGTAAGAAGTTTACGCCCATTCAGGTGGTAAACTACCTAGCTGCACCAAAATGTCAAAAAAAAGTTGTTTTCTTTATACCCGAGATTAATTGCTCTTGGATTAAGGGGGAATATGATTTTATTATACCCAACCATTTTTGCAGATATTTCTTCAAATTCCCTTCTATAAATAAATCACTAGAATATTGTTCTATAATAATTGTATTCGCCACCATTGATTTATATTTTGGGAAAGATACCTCTAATGGGCCTATCTTATATGGGACTTCTAAACTAAGAGCTAACCAGAAATTTATCTTATTCCAAAACTGATAGATTATTGGACAGTTCCAGAAGCAGTGCATAATATCTGCATTCAAATTCCCACACTTCAAGCAAACATTGTTATCAAGAGGATACCATTTTTTAAGATGTGCAGGGGTAACGTATATCAAGTTAAGAAGTTTGCAATGCGATTCTCTCCAAGATATTATGCTGGTAGTTTTCCCTATTCTTTTAAAACTATCTTCGATTTCTAACTAAGTAAGCTGGGGGAAATATATTTTCCATTTCTCAGCTAGAACTTCAAGTCGGGCCTGGCCAGCTTTCTGGATTAATAAATTGTATAAGGGAGAAATAGACCTGATACCTTGTCTGTAAATTTTAATTATTATATCAATATCTCCAAGCTTCCAATCAGTTTTATTGTCCTGCCACAATTCTTCATACAAGTGTCTTAGTTGCAAGTATGCATAAAAGCTATGTTTGTGGATCCCGAATTCACTCTGAAGATCTAGAAACGACTTAGCTATATCTAACCTATTATCCCTTATTTGGATCACATCCTGTAATCCTTTATTAAACCATACTTTAAAAGTCCTAGTAGAAATTCCCGCTGGAAATTTAGGGTTGCCTTGAATGGGCAAATATTTAGAGGATTTCCAATTAATCCTTAGCTCATGACACAATTTATGCCAGGCCAAGATAGGGTTCAGCAGAGTCCCCATCTTGGCCAGCCGTTTAGGTAGCTCCTTCTTATCCAAATGAATCAGAGCTCTCAGACTAAATGGAGATATAATTTCCATTTCCAGATGTAGGTTAGTTGTATACTCTGATTCCGTGATCCAATCGAGAATGTATTTACTTAATATGGCTAAGTTATAATATTTAAGGTTTGGAAGTGCCAAGCCTCCCATATTTGTATGTAAAGCTAAATTTTGTATAGATATACGTCTGCGTTTTTGGTTCCATAGGAACCCTGCTGTGAGATTATTAAATAAGGTAACATCTTTACTTTTAATCAGAAGCGGCAAATTTTGAAGTAAATAGAGAAGCTGGGGGGAAAAAAAGAGTCTTAATCATGGCAACTCGCGCAGATAGCGAAATTGGAAGCGCGTTCCACCTGTCCAGTTCTTGTTTGTATTTGAGAAAATACGGTGTGAAATTCAAATCATACCATGCATTAGGATCTGTATGAATTTTTATCCCTAGGTAATTTATCAAATCAACCAGTTTAAAAGGATATCTACCCGGTGGAGTATCATTTTGAGTAAACCATAAAATTTCGGATTTTTCTGGGTTGATCCTATAGCCCGCAAAGGACCCAAATTGTTTAGCTAGAGTCAAAAAATGTTGTATGGATAGATCTGATTCATTCATAAATAAAAGTAAGTCAGCCGCATATAAAGTAAGCACGATTTTATTTTTGCCAATCGTTATCCCAGATAAGTCTTGCCTTAATTTCACCGCAAAAGGCTCTAACGCCAAGTTAAACAAGAGAGGTGAAAGTGGGCAGCCCTGTCGTGTGCCTTTACCCAAAATAATATCTGGAGAAGGTTCAGAATTTATTAATAGATTAGAGATTGGATTTTGATAGATTGTATGGATCATTGTTAGGAAGTTACCCATGAAACCAAAAGTTGCTAAGGAACAAAATAAGTGATCCCAGTTAATGAGATCAAAAGCCTTTTCAGCGTCGATCGCCACTAAGGCCATATTGAATCTTTCTCGACACGTTTTGCCTTTATTTTCTAACCAGAAAAGATCCAAAACTGTCAAGACTCGACGTATGATTTTGGACACATTTCTACCTGGCATAAAACCAACTTGATCCGCATGGACCAGATTTCCAATACAACTTTTCAATCTATTTGCTAAAATTGATGTGAGAATCTTATAGTCACAATTTAATAGTGATATGGGCCTATATGCTGCCATGTTTTCTGGATCTTTATTCTTTTTCGGTATGAGGGTAATTAAAGATGCTGAAAAATATCTAGATGGTTTCTTATTTTCTATGTAATAAGAATTGAACAACTTCACCAGAGTTTCCGGAACATATTCCAGAAGGATTTTATATAATTCCATCGGCAATTGGTCAGGGCCAGGTGCCTTAGAGGTTTTGGCCGCCTTAATCTGCTTTGCAACTTCTTCCACTGTAATTGGTGCATTTAATAACTCAAGCTCTTGACTGGATATCTTGGGTATTCTCTTCCAGAAGTTTAATTTATTTTGATCATTTATTTCCTCTTTCTTATAAATCTCTTTATAAAATTCATAAAAGGCTTCTTTAATTTCCGCGGGATTGGTGATATTTTTACCTGCTACTCTAATTTTATTAATTCTTCTATTACTCTGTCTATGTTTAATTAGATTAGCAAGATACCTAGCAGATCTCCCATAGTTCCCTTGATATCTAGCTCTCAGTTTTAAGTCTTCTTGGGTAGTCTTGTGTTTAATATATAGATCCCTTTCATTTTTTTTCTCAGAATAGTTATCCCAAGTTTGTTTAGTAGGGTCCCTAATATATACCTCATAGGCATTCCTAATCTGATTTGTTAACTGAGTTTCTCGGGCCTTGGAAATTCTTTTTAACTTACATAGATATGCTTTTATTTCACCTCTAATGGTCGCCTTAAATGCTTCCCAAAATATTTCTGGTTTAAACCAGAAGGAGATATTATTATTCTTATATTCATTCCATTTCTCTCTCAGCCAATTAGTGAATTGTAGATTATTTATTAGATAGGAGGGAGAGAAAACTCTAGAAAAGTTAGGCCCGAAATTTACACCCGTTTTGATGCGTAGCGAGATGATTGCATGATCAGAAATAATTATATCTCTAATACCTGTTTTAATAACTTGATTTAATAAAGGTTCTGATATCAGAAACATATCTATACGGGAAAGAGTGTTGAATGTTTTGGATTCGCATGTAAATGCTCTTATATCGGGAAATTGTACACGCCAGACATCTGAGAGCCCAAGATCCATCATAAATTTGGACAAGATCCGATTCTTCTTCCCAAAGTGCTCTGATCTAAGTTTGCATTGTTGGTGTGTGTGTTGGATGAGTTTGCCTCTTACATAGCATTTGTAAGTCTCCCAGTTGATAGAGGGGGATGTCTGATTGGGGCCATTGTGAGTGAAGAAGTTTGTCATTTTTTCTGTGATTTTGGTAATCAGTAGTGGGTCCGTTAGTGTATAGTCATACAGCATCCAAGTATTGTTATTTTGTGGTTTTGAAGACCATGCAAAGGTGCTGAATACCATGCTATGGTCTGACCATACAGTGTGGAATATGCCTGATTGAATTAATGATAACAATGTGTTTTGGAAGCAAAATATATAATCTATTTGGGAGTATGTGTGTTGGGGGTTAGAGAAGAAGATGTAGTCCCTGGTTATGGGATGGGAGGTCCTCCAGGTGTCATGAAGAGGGATAGATCGTAATGCTGTCCAATTTGCTTTAATTTGTCTATAACGCATATATTTGTGGCCTGTTGAAGTGTCAAGAGTTGGGTCTATTGAGAAGTTTAGGTCACCCATAAAATAATCGGTCCTTTAGCTATGTCTAGTATGCTGTTGGTAACTGAATAAAAAAAGGAAGGTAGTGGACGATTAGGTGTGTAAATGTTAACCAGTGTCAATGGTCTACCATTGAAGAGTCCAACCAAGATCAGGAGTCTGCCCTCTGTGTCAGAGCTTTTATGTAGGAGCTCAAAGGGGGTGCCTTTTTTAAAGAATATTCCTACACCATTATTTGTTGTTGTTCCTGAACTTAGATAGTGTTGGTCATAGTATAACTTGGATAGAGTCGGCTCTTTGGTTTTTGTAAAGTGTGTTTCTTGTACCAATATATTGTCTATTTTACATTTGTAGAAGTCGTGGAACGCAATTGAGGGTTTTTCAGCTGATAGGAATCCTTTTAGGTTCTGAGTAGCTATATTAAAGTGGTCATGAGAGGTCATGGTGGTATATGTTATTCTATAGTAATATGTCTTGTGTTTCGGATTCTAGAGTTGTTTTATTTGTGGAGATCTGTTTTGGAACTATGTTGCTTTAGATGTGTTATGGGAAGGGATATGGGTTGGGTAAAATTGGGAGTTAGGAAAGAGGATGTAAGGTTAGGGGTGCGACGTATGAGGTTCTGGGGAAAGACCTGTGTGTCAAGTGGGCGGAGTCCTCAACCAAAGCGGGTAAACTTTAAATATAACATTTTTAAGTGCCCAACATGGGCAGTAGATTAAACAGTTAAGTTGTAAGCCTATTTGTCGTTAACATAATGGTCTGGCAAGGCTAACATCTGCAGCTGTAATTCTGTGCCTAAATTAAAGAGCTAGTGGGAAACTAAAATTGTACTGCTCTTGCTAAATTATTAAGTAGATGCAACAAATCTAACATAAACATTATAATCAATATCACATCAAGGTCTCATTCACATGTTAATAGATACCTGTCTATCTCAATCATCTGAGCGTAAAGCAGGAAATGTCCTTTTTCACATGTTTCTTAAATATGTCTAACATAAGCACTTCAGCAAATAATCGTTATATTTCTTTTTCTCAACTTTACTGACAATTGTCTATCACTATTAACTAGGCTTGTAGCAGGCAATGTCCATTTCCACATGGCTTTGTATTAGTGTTCAGTAAAGGGAAACTGAAATGTTCTATTCCTGCTTTTCTAACTTTTTAACTTTACAAACAAGATATGTATTCTATAGTAAGTAATATTGGTGTAAGGTAGACTCACGGTTACCAGTCTCTTAGACTAGTTGGAGGTAGTGCCCTTGTTCTTGTGGACTCGGGGTTAAATGTTCAAGTTGTTTCTGTAGTGCTGGTTGTCCTATATGGTGGTTTGCTCCTCATGTATGGTGTTGTTGCCTCTGCCCATGTCTTCTTTTGGGCCTTGGATTGTTGCTTAATCAGAGGTGCAGTGGAGTTCTCTTCTGGGTCTAGTGCTGGCGGGAGGGTATGTTCAGCTGTTTACAGAAAGAATTGGCTTCTTCTGGGTCTTGGCAAATATGGCGTTTTCCATTCTTGTTGATCTGTAGCGATACCGGGAATCCTCATCTATATGGCATCTGCAAGTATCTGAGGTGCTCAGTTAGGTGTGAAAATTATTTTCTCTTCTGTAACATTTTAATTGAAAGATCTTGGAATATTTGAATGCGTGATCCAAGATAGGTGAAGTTTGGCTGTGTTCTGGAGAAATTGTAAATGTTTTCCCTTTCTTTATAGTTAATTAAACATAGTATAATGTCTCTTAAATGGTTTATTTTCTCCTGGCTTGGGGCAAAGTGCACGATGTGCTCTTTCTAAGGGTACCTCATCCATCACTATTGAGTTAGCTAATGCTAGTGACTGGAACAAGCTTTGAATATGGTCTGGTATGTCCTCTCCATTGATGGTTTCTGGAATACCCCATATTCTGAGGTTGTTTCTACGCGTTCTGTTTTCAATATCATCGAGTTTGTTTTCCAGATCTGTCAGTTGTTGTTGGTTGGTTATAGTGTCTGACATCTCGTCCATGTCTTTGACTAGCTCTTCCCTGTCATCTTCCAGTCCCTCTATTCTAAAGCCCAGTTAATTTATTTCTCTTTTGAGGTCAGCACATTCCTCTCTGATGCAGGTTTTCACTTGGCTGATCAAGACCTCTATAGCTTTCAGCTTAACTGTATTGTCCTCTTCTTGTATTGTTTTTCTGGCGTTGTAAAACCGCGTTATCTGCGGTGTTGGTTTAAAAATGTTCCAACCAGGTGTCCAGTCTGTTGTCTTGGGTATGCTCCTTATTTTTGTGCTCAAGTTGGGCCTTGTAGTGTGTTTGGCTGCCGACTCTGTTATTTCTGTGCTTGGAGCTCTAAGCAAGTGCGGCCATCACGGATGACCGCAAGCTCCACCCCCTCTGTATGTTTATTTTATTTATTTTTTAAATAATTTTTTTATTGAAGTTAAAGCATAGATCAGCAAACAAGATTCGCCCTAAGGCCAAAGTTACAACAATGAGAGTAATACATTGTCTATACACAGGCATTATTGAAAAAGCAATATGCACATGCAACAAGACAAGTACATAACAGATCCCAATATGAAGATAGACAATAATTTAGGCGAGATAGAGTAGAACTTCATTTTATGTTATATTATAGACGGATGATCTCCACAGTACAATAGAAAATAGAGGGAGAATTATCTGAGTCCAAGATATTAGCCTGTGGAGAATTAGCATATGTGTCAGCCACTCTTGGGCTGAGATATATAGGGGGGAAGGGGAGATTCAGCGGATAAGCACCGCTATACACATAGGGGAAAAGGTGGAGGGCGGAGCCATATATGAGTGTAAATAGGTTAAGGTACATGGTGGGAACTTAGAAATGTTCGAGCATAGAGACCTCAGGCCTGCAGGAGAGAAATAGATCTTGCGGGTCATAGTGTATATTAGTTTATACTCTGTCGTTAAGTTTCCCCTCTAATAATATGGTACCATCCATAAGGTTGAGGGAATAATCGCTAGTAAGGGAATTTTATCAAGGCTTAGAAAAACGTAATACTATTGTTATAATAAGACTTGTATACCATGGACCGTGAGGTTAGGGAAACATGCTGGCTCTAGTCATAGTAAAGTTAGACAGGCAGGCAGGGATTCATAATCAGCAACTTATTAATGTATTGAATATGCCTGATATATGGGTAGATGTGAGATACAGACAAAAACAAGTACTGGTTGCTGCGACAAAGTACTCCCCCTAACATTAAGGGTGAGTGGGCTGTATGCCTGAGAAGGCCTGCCGCTTATATATGGAGAGCAATAATGATATATAAGCCTATTAATACACCATAATCTAAGACAAGGCCAGCGAAGTCTCCAACATATGTAACTATGACTTTTACAAAACGGGAGACATACATAGGATTATCACAACAAAGAAAAGATAATACAAACCCTCTCCACAAGACCCCTCATGGCATACAATCCATTAGTCTCAGCAATATCTACCCATTATAGCTACAGTACAACAGCAATTGTAGATTTAATATTTATGTTCGGTGCAGTGTTTAAGTCTATTAACTAGTGTTGTTCTAAAATAGCCAAGGGTATAGGCTTCATCTGAGAGATTAATGTCGGCTACATATAACAATCTAGCCTAGCATGCTAATTGTAGTATATATTGGCATTGGATGTAGATAGTAGATATGTAAATGATATCATAACAATAGAGACGCAGCGTGAGATCCATATTGAAGGATTATCCCCACTCAGAAAGGGTGTACCCCTCACGGCCCCATCAGGGGCTTAAGTATGAACTTTATTGTGGAACTACTGTGGGTGTTATATTCAAGAATTTGGAGGGGATTCTAGGGCATAGTTTAATGTTAAATATAAATAGCGAACAATCTATTGGATGGGAGTAAGTATACAAAATACAAAACCACTAATTTTAGAGAGGAAAGGTGTCTATAGCTAAGTAACCTATTTAAATTAAAATTAAGGGGAGATGGCGTGAGAAGCAGGCAAGTAATAACTACTAACTTAGAATTTTAGATAAAGTATCTGTAATAAAACAACATCTAAACCCTATATAAAATAATCCCTGCCTAGTGGATGAGTTTGTGGGATAACTATACCTAAGGTATACAATAAATAGTTTGTGGGGGTCACTAAAACCTAGCTCAGACTAGGGTTGAGTGGATTATGTAGTGAAACAGTTTGATAGATCTGGCTAATGTATTGTTATATAGCAGGTTTACTGCATTTTCTTGTAATTAGCTCGAATACAAACTAGGTCTCAATATGGTATAGGGCTTAGGTATAGGTTAGGTAAGTTTTTTTTTTTTTTTTTTGTTTTCCCATACTAGATATAGGGCATCTAAACAGTATCTATAGGAGGAGAAAGGGCTATACCTTGTGAGGCATAGACTGCACAATATTTAGATGACAAATACCAACCCTTCTCCCTCCAAACAAAAACAAATATAGCAAGAGACATTGTCATGAGGAAGCCATGAATCTCAAACTAGGGAGCTGATAAGAAGTCATCACTTAAATATAAAGTATATAACAGTAATCAAAGTAGATTATAATATGCGTTGCTCCCCTATATCCATGGGCGTGAAATAACCATAAATGCCTGTAAATATACAGTATATCCAAACAATAACAGTAAACCGGTTAACAACTACATTGATAGGATAAGCCATAGATCCCATCAAAGTATAGAATAATAGCATACAACTAGCAAGGAGTGCTCTCTTAAAAGTTTTCATATGACAGCATTAAAGTCCTCTTGCTGAATGGGATGTCAAAACTTTCAAGTCGTACTCCGTAGTGGAACCTGGGACAAATATTAGCGGGTAAACAAAAGGGAAGGTTGGGAAAAGAGGGTCACTGATGTAATAGCCGGTTTCTTAATTACTGAACCACCATAGATACAACAAAAAAGTGGTTTAGAGACTGTCATTGTTAACAGTTACCATCCTATTCGTTCTTAAATGATTAACAGTCAGAGTCCCGTTCCAATTAAGGTGGTGTTACAGTGGGTGGCTCTGCAATCACTAGTACCAAACAGGAGTTGCAAAGGTTAAGCATCTAAATTCAGGTTTTCTAACTCGTATTAGGCAAACAAAACATAACAGTGTAACCCTGCCTTAGCTCACCCCCATATCCATCATGGTTAAAAGCCTCCGCTCTAACCAATACCCAGGCGGGTCTCACTCCTGAGCTGCACAGTGGACCGTAGGTTCAAAGTCCTCGAAAGCCACATAAACACTGATGTAGCCAGAGTAAGGATCGTCTTTTCAAAAAACCAGCACAGATTAGCAAACATATAATGGCCCGAGTCAGCATATGTAGAGTTCTCCCATAAGCGTGTCAATCGGTCAGCGTTAGGCAGTGTAAATCTGGCATCCTCCCTGTTAGCTGTGGCACTAACCTCAGATTTGTTGCTCGTCTCCACTGGGTGCAGTGCCAAGAGTGACCCTGCGAGCAGCACTGTAGGCTCCGTGTCTGAGGATGTGAAGAAAATGGCGCCATCTTGTAAGTACACGACCTCTCTTTGGGCACATAGTTCTCCTAATTGCTGTGCCTGTTCGGGAATCATGTATTGAGCCTGAAGTGTTCTTTCAGCTTCTGTGACATGGCCACTGTTCAGTAAAACGGATTGCACCGTGATA